>NC_142245.1:93133273-93436455 GCF_052056855.1 Sturnus vulgaris | reverse complement strand
GACTGAACTTTTGATGTTGGAAGTTCTCTGATTCTTAGGACACCAATCACTGAAGTACCTTAGAAATATTACTCCTTCCTGTAAAATCCATTATGTCACCAGTAAAGACAAATAACACCATTTGGGAACTTTTCTCCACTTGAAACAGGTGCCAAAGACATTGACATTTTCTGTTGGTATTTCTCACTAACAACTAATCTTGAGCCTGGCAAAGGCATCTTGATATGTAGGATCTTAATGCTAAACTTGTTGGAAGTGACAGATGTTAACCTTATTAAATCAACTCATTCACACAGTTACAGTTCTGTTCATTTCAGCTTCATTATTAGTCTGTCTAGTTTGAAACTAGATGCAATATTAGCTTCCACTGAAAACTTAGGCTGACATTTTGTAAATTAAGAAAGCAACTGATAGACTGAGCAATTAATTTCTGATTCGTAGTCACGTTATTATAACTTCTTAAAAATAGAAAGGGTGTATTAAATAGGAAATAACATATACTTTGTGGTACTCCATTGCTTCTATGCAGATATGTAAGCCAATTTTAAAGATTGTGATAATTTCTAAAGTACATTTTTTCCCCTTGAAGAACATAACAAAGAATCAACACCAAGGTGTCTTAAATGGTATGGTGTTTAATATTTATTCCACCTAATAGGTTGAGTATCTATTTTCTTTTGAAAATATTTGTTAACTTAGTTTAATTTAGCTTTGGAAATGTTCTCAAATTTCAGCAGTGCCCTAAGTCAAGAATAACAGGACGAACCAAGGAGGCAGATGTTATGCCACATTGCAGAGTGCTAATTACTAAAGTCATAACTAGCTGTAAAAATTACAGAGGAAAGTATAGCAAAAAAAAAAAAAAAAAAAAAAAAAAAAAAAAAAAAAAAAGAGCAATTTCCCCTAACATTAATTTCCACAGGGGCAAGACAATATTTGCATGTGTGTGTAGGTGTGTGTGTGTGTGAGGAGTACCTCATGTCAAGATGAGACATTTCATAAGTAAGTTATGAGATTTTGAGTAGTACCACCGATGTTGAGGGAGCCAGAAGTCTGAAACTATTGCGAAAAAACAGCATATTACAAATTATTCACTGATCTGCAGCCCTACAGAATAGCCTGAATGAGGAACATGATCTATTTACAGAAGGAAAAAAGGATTCCACTTGATCTGTACAATTCTAGGATTGCTTTTGAAATCAGTGATGAAGCAAAACATTATAACAGTTTGATTAGTAGAATATAATATTAATTACAGGTGAAATAAATTGAGTTTCTCAATTGCCCATCATTACCATTAACACTGAGATAATGTTATACTTGAGTATCAAGGTGAGTAAGAGGGTGTCGTAAGACTGTGAATACAGTTGAGATGCAATGAACCAGAAAGGAACAAAATGTAACAAGATTTCATTTGGGACTGAGTGAACCAGGATTGCCTGGAAACCAGAGAGGCTAATGGATGAGATCCACAGGAAAAATATAAAAGTGAAAATACAGTAACAGTAGTCTGCTCATATGTTGCACGAGTCATGTTAACTAAACAGTATCCCGGTTATTTCCAAGAATACTAATATTTTCAGGAGTTCTAGTGTTAAAAACACACAAAGACCAAATAATAAGTAATATATTAATGATCTTTAATGATCTAGTGCAATTTTTAAAAATATCCCCTCTCCATCAAATCTAAAACAAAGTAATTAGTTTAAAACAAGACAATTAGTTCTGATTCAATACAAGATTTACAGAGTACTTGGTAAGCAGGTAGAAATCTCACACTAGAAGCCTGTTCACAAAATCACTCACTGCATCCTGAATTTTTCTTTTTAAATTTATGCTTTGATTAATAAGCATTCAGTTTTTACATATGTTATCCATTAAGAGGTTTTTCAGTGGATATCATACTGCCTCCACAGCTCTAAAACAATTAAAAATACTATGTGGTTAAGGGGATAAAAAAAGGAAACAAACTTTTTGTCTGTTCTGAAGCAAAGCTTTGTGTTCATATTAGCTTTAGATGGACCACTGTCTTAATTATTTTCATCTATAGATTTCAACTAATTGAATTGGAAATTCTTACTTTTAGTTGGAATCTTACACAGTCTTACATTTCTTTTCTGAATTTCATCAACTTCACATTTAGATACTTCTCTGGGTATCTGGAGTGAAGTGTAAAAATTCTAATATGAACACATATTAGTGCTCTCTTTTACATAGCTTCCAAAAGGAGAAACTAGTCCTAAAAGACACAGTTTTATGTTAAATATCAATCCTAATTTTCATAAGTCACTCAAAAATGGTATGTTCTAATAGGCCCTGCACTGAAACTTTAAGCATGGGGAAAAGTAAATATTTTACATCCTATGAAATTAATGATCAGGTAAACATACAGGTGCTGCTTGTGTTTTCCTTCCTGTTTCATTTCCCAATGTTTTCTACACCAGTAATTATCACCCAACAGTTAGTTTTAGTTTAGACTTCCCTGCTTACTATTTAAAGTTCAGTCTGTGTGAATGCATGAGCTCTAGCTCACACACAACTTCTGATTTTCATAGTCTTGCATTCTCCAGTCTCATTGGAGAAAAAAAAGGTTTACTCTGGTCTTACGGACAAGAACATTAATAACTTTTTCAGATGGACCTTAAAGATCAAAGGTGAATTCATTTAAGAACATCTGTATTTTAAGAACATTTCTATATTTTCTTGTTCAACTAATAAAAAAAATGGACATAATGACAAAATCGAAATGGCATCACTTTTGCACTCATTAGAACATTACTGCTAGTATTTTTAATTAGAGCATTAAAAATATCATCATGATATCTCCATTTGTCTTTATTAGAAAATCACATGTCAGCTCACTGGTAAGTACTGTTCAGTCACTACCACTTATTGTCAAATGCTGCCAAATTGGAGTTCTCCCTTCACCCACTTAGTTACCTTTTAATGATTTTTTTTTTTTAATTTTATTTTATTTTATTTCTTAGTAATGGAAAAAAACCCTGACTTTAGTGAGGCGACCAGCATAATAATGAAAAAAAATGAAAGGAAAATAATACCAATTTTGTTGAGAACACTTTAACAGAACACAAAAGTAGCCAACCAAATTGCCTGCAACCGAGATGAAAAAAAACAACAAAACAACCCCCCCCCCCCCCCCAGAACTACAAATGAACAATGTGTACCACGGTCTAGTTATTTATAATGACCTTCTGTTCTATCAGAACAAAGTCAGAAATGAACTCGTGACTTTTGGCAGGGAGAAAGAGAGGAAACTAAAATCATTCCAAACAGGTAGCTGAACTTAGCCAGTGTTATAATACTGACAAAAGTTAAGCATTTTCTAAAAGTGAAGTACTCAGAAACTATTTCTTTGACAAGAATTATACTGATGATCTACTTATTTCAAAATGAGACTACTTCAGAAGGGTTGCCTCCATTCCTCTGGGTGATTTTTTCACGCTATAATAAATAGTTCACTGAGAGACTTTATTTCTCTCAAGATATTTTGATTTTTACAACTTTTTATGTCAGTTATTTGGTCAAGGTATTCTAAAATTCTGTTTCTAGAAATGAACAGCAAAAATTTCTTTATTTGGATAAATTTTTTTGCTTTCTTTTTTATTACTGTGTTCACTTTTCTAAGGTATCTCACCTAATGAGCAACTTTTGCAGATAAGAGTTTCAATGTTAATCACACACATATGAATAATTCAAAGTCACTGACCTCCAAGAGATGCTGGAGAGGCTCAGTACAGCAGAAAGTTGTGCATGGACTTTGTATGACTACAATCTGACTTAAGTAAATTTTTTTTAAATACTACAAATAAATGAACTCCAACAAAAAAATATTCCACACAAATATGGAAAAAACAATGTAAAGAGAATTCTGATAGCTAACTGTTGAATAATATTAAAGATTTCATTAAAATATTTCAAGTATCACCTACGCTAGGGAAGCTGAAAACAGGCTTTCCAGACTAAATTAATGAATTTAAAAGACTAAATTTTTTTTACATAAATATATTTAATGAAAAAATCTGTTTGTACATTTCTAACCAAAATGTGCATCAAACTGAGAAACTGAGTGAAAGACCAATAATTCTTTCTAAATACTATGAGCCAAATCAAAATGCTTACCTAAGAAAATGAATCGTGCTCATTCATAAAAATAGATCAGAGAGAGACTTTTTATATATCATGAGTACACAAAGAGTTCTTTAAATCTAATGAGAAAGTGAATGCATTTCTTCTTTAATAAATATTAAAAATTTGGTGGCAGTTCTTTTTAGCAGCTTGGGTGGCATATTTTCCTAGAAGTTATTAAAAACAACAAACAGAACATTCTGAAGCCATTTATTTACAATCTTATTTTCTAACTATGAGATAATTAACCTGCTAAATTCTCCTTCCTAATTTGCTTGGTAGACCTCCAGCTTTTCTATTTTGTCTACAACATTTCCTTAAACAAAGTTCCATACTCTGAAAAGAACTCTGAAAGTATTAAAATAGTTCCAGGTAAGTTTAAAAAATCAGACTGCAGTTACCCAGCTGGTCTTAAGCAGTGGGATTCACCCAATTTCTTTTTTTAATGTAAGCCATAAGATCTGATTTTTAGAGTGAGTAAAATAATGAAGAAATAATAATGAGTAAAAGAATTATTGAGTAAATGTTTATTATCTTAACAATGATCATTTCCACACCACACTATGAAGAAGCATAAAGTAACAAAGAAGGCAGAAAAATTCAGGAAACAAATACATTGCTTAATTAGATTTAATGAACTGTATCTAATGGACTTCCCTCCCCACTCCACTTTCAGCTGGGCTGGAAAGTGCTTATGGAATCAGCCCACTAGATCACTTTGAAAGCCAGAGCTGCCTCAGAGAGCAGTAATTGGTTACTGCTCCTGCTCACCTCCCCACAGTTCAACAGCCTCCTTCGTGGCACAGATCAAGAGGACACATAAGTAACCTGGCAATTTTCAAATATGGTTTTAGAAAAGGGAAGAAAATAGTAGCTTTCCTGAGCAGAGTGCTTTGGTGCCTGCAGACTGGTAATAAAGAGTAATAGATGGACTAGATGGTGAATAAATTCAGCAGAAAAGGTAGGCCACTGGGAAGTAGCCACAAACATCAGACAAAATTTTCCTTGACATTGTGAAGGGCTTTAACTCTGCAAATTCTGGCTCAGACTTCGATTTCAAAGGACCATCACCCTGCTGTGTTATGAACAGGTATGTGCCAGTGAAAAGGAAAGCCATGGTAGGCTTTAATCTGAAGAGTTATCTGCACCGTAAAACTGTCTGAATAGTTATAGGAATTATCATACATTTTTATTTAAAAAAATCAGTGCTGAAATCATCCATGCCATTTAAAGATCACCCAAATTGGAAAGAATATAAAAAGGGGAAATTTCAAAGATTCTCAAACCTGCCTTGTCTGCCCATAAATATGAAATATGACTTAACACAAAATATGTGTGGTCTTCCTGTATTTACATGACTGTGTCAAAAGTTATAAACTTTTTTAGTCCAAAAGAAGACTTGCAATGTTACCTGCTAATTACTGAAAGCTGTTGTTATGGAATGCAAGCACCTCTTCTTGTTTTAAATTTCAGGTCTAGGATAGGCATGCATACTTCACATAGGGATAGACCTGGATTTAGCATTCATCATTCTCCCAAAATTGCTCTTAAAGATCTTTCAAACAACCTACTCAGTACAAAATTGCTTATTCTCCCATCTAGTTTCTATTAAGTTACTAATAAACCATTATACTGCTTATATTACCATAGCTCTTCTCAAGTCCTATCTAAAACTACCAGTGCCTATTGATTTGAAAGAGAATTTTACATTTCTAAAGAATTTATTTACTAAGTCTTCAAATCTGCCATGCAATGTGGCCAGATATTTCATATTCAACAGAAAAATGTCTTATATAAATTAAAATCATGTAATTTATTCTACTTTTTGTACTAGATAACCAAAGAAAATGCTGTATATCCACACCAGAAAAATATTAGTATTTCTAAAGAAAGGTTATGACATTCATTAATTCTTTGGAGATAGTGTTCAATATTAACAATAAACATTGAGTTTCTCAATTGAAATTTAAATCTGATTGGAACCCAAAGACAAAATGGATACACAAAGAGAGGCTTGACTCCAAATCAAGATCCTCTAGAATTAAAATGACACACTCGGATAAGCAAAACACCCGAGAAATGAATCCTAGCATATGAGACAAATAAATTCCTGAAAGTTTACTAACATCTTGAAACAGAGACAATTTTGAAGATAATGGGATATCTCTTACGTTTCTAAAACTCAGAATCTTTTTTGAAGAATATTTGAATTGCAGAAAAAATAAATACTTTTATTATTGACAATGAGAGAGAGATGAGGACTACTGAATGATGATCAAAATCCAATTTTTACTGAGAACTACATGCATTTATATACCGTTTCAGGAAGGCTAGTAACATTTTACCACAATCATCTAGTTAAACATCACACAGACAAACTTTACATTTTAACTTAGTAAACTCTTATTTCCCGTCAGCCAGACTTGATCCAATCTTCTTGCAGTCAGAGCTCTGTTTGCTCTTGCCAGGGCATCCTCATTATCAAGCTGCATATGCTGATTAAATCTACAGTATTATCAGTCTCATTTCCCATATTTTATATTTATACCTTAATAATCTTCTGACATTAAAAATAATATGAGGTATTATTATGGTGACTGATAAGCCACCTAAATCCATTTGTGTGGCAACCCCTATGCATACATACTCACCAAATCCATTCTACACTGAGCCACATGGAATCCTGGCCAAGAGAGTGGAAGATTTCTTGGACCTGAGGTTTGTAGCATTGCTTCTATAATTCATTACATTACAGGCAGATCTTAAGGATAAAGTAGGATGTCTATTAGGACTTATAAAATTTATTCTTGTTTTGACACAGACTTCTGTGTCATGTCCACTATTTCCTTTTTTCTATATATTTGTCTTTATTTTTATAAAATAGGATGGTTATATTTTTTGCTTTCCAACAATTCTTTGAAAATGTGTGTGCTAATGTTTACTTGGGAATTAGATACCATAACTTACCCACAGGAAAAAGAAAAAATCAAACCAAAACATCAAGAAACATATGAAGAAGAGGTGGGATTGTGACAACCCAACCTCAATATTAACATTACTGAACTTAAATTAAAACATCCATATGAAAACACAACAGTATAAGGTTTCAGGGGTGGTTGTGCATTATTGCATACTCAGCTTGCATATCTGTAGTGATGAATCATCTTGTAAACATCTTAATCTTAAACAGACATTTATAGAAATAGACACAAAATCAATGAAACAAAGAGGATTTCAGAAAATAGCTTTAAATGAAAAATGCACATTAGATATTAGTCCCTCAATTTCCAAGTTGTTATATTTTCAAGTGGAGTTGAAGTAATCTAGTGAGCCCACAAGAAACTAAACCCAATCTCATAGGCAACCTCTTACAATACTACAAGTATGTGAAAAATGCCATGGGGCTTTTATTTATTCGGATTTAAAAAAAAAATATTTAATTTATTTTATTTTGTGTTACTTGATGCATTTTACTTTACAGTTAAAGCTACTTGCACTTAATAGAAAATAAAAAGAAAAAATAATAAAGAGGAGAAGAAAAATGCCTCAGTTTGAGCAAAGCTGGAGGCCAATGAACCCCTGAAGGTAGAAGACAGTGGGCTGATCTTGGAAAACCCATCAACTACAGTTTAAGTTAGGATGAACAGAAACTTGACAAAATGTTTCCTGAACACCATCCCTTGCAACTCTTGCAAACTCCAGTGGCATTGCATTTAGAGAGCCTCACACAGCAACAAACTTCAACATCTAGGCCTAACAAAACCTGACAGCCTGGACTTGACTTAACTTTTTGTTTTGCCATGTGTGGGATCTCTTTAAGTAAAACTAGTGCAAATACTTTCTCACAAGATAGAGACATTCAAGAAAACTGTCTTTGATAACACATTAACATTTTCTTTCAAGTAGTTCCAGTTTAGAAAATTAAGTAGTACAAATAAATCCAAATTACTCAAGGACCAGCAAAGAACATGGCATGGGAAATATCACAGAAGAAGAACAAACATTATAGTAAAAGTTACAGTGAACTTGTATCTGGAAACACAGCTGTCTAAAGATCTATTTTGGGATACTTTAGTAAAAGCAAAGCACACATTTTTGACAGCTGTAATTCAAGGACATATTTCCATTTGCACTTCTAACTTATAGAGTCAAGAAGATGAAGGACTACACTATCATTGCCAAGATTTTTTTGAAAACAGCTGTTCAAAACCTCTCAGAATAATCTGCTAGCTGTAGTACTACAACCCAGTGCTCCTCTAGCACTTGCTAAGACAAAAACATAAAATCACATTACCCTCACGCATTTCAAAGGTTATGTGAAAACTATAAACATTGACTCCAAGGCTCCAGAGAAAACCCTGTGTCTGGCAAAAATTCCAATACAATTATCACTGTCAATTATGCAGATGATGTCTGTAAATATGGCACTAGAAATAAAATTCGTAGGCTACCAGGAATAAAAAAGGGATTAATTTATAGTACTTCCATTTATATTGTCACATATGTAAATTAAAATCGCAATTAACTTATTTTTCTCTATAGCATTAAAAGGTACTTCCTTGTGTTTTAAAAAGGCCTATCTTGATACTTTATATTAAGAGAGAGATCAGTTGTATGCTTCTGATTTTAAAACTGATGCCTTAAATTTTAGCTTTCATATTTTCCAGATTCTGTCCTGCATTAGTATATAACTCTGAACTTCATTAGTATATAACTCTGAACTTCACTAGTGTATAACTCTGAACTTCATATTAAGTGTTAGCAAGTTTTTCTCACAGTTTAGTTAGACAAAACAATCTTTTTACAGCCTGAGAGCCAAGGACACCATTGCAGCTTTGGGCCCAAAAAGTGTAAACAACAGCAAACTGAGGAGAGCAATTTGGGAGGATGGGACTTCATAGCCTGAAGCTGTAATTGGACAATTAACCCCAATATGTAAATTAACCAAAAAATGTGAAAACTCAGGACCAGCTGTCCATCTTGGGCCCATCTTGGGTGTAGCCATGGCTGGGCTCTTGTACTGCCCAAGGTGTATCCTTTGGAGGCCTTTTAATAAATTCCTACTTTATTCCTTTAACACTGTCTAGCCTCTATTCTAGGAAGACTCTCAAGGCATCTAAACCTTCTAAAAAATTCTTACATACTTGAGAGAATAAAAAGCAAACTTAGTGATTTCATGTAATAATAAAGTGGAGTAAAAATTATTTTTAAAACAAGCAAGTTCATTGTATCACTGCAACATCACTGCAGGTCACATGGTCCCCAATGGCACTACATTTCATAGGAATTTACACTCTATAATTCTCTTTTTCTTACATATAGACCATGTAATCTTTCTGACACTTTATCTATTTTAGACAGGGCCTTGCACAAACACATCTGCAAGAAGCACTGCTGTTCACTCTTCCTTTATCTAGGAGCAATGGCAAGTGAAGGAATAGGAAAGGCACAGACTTTTTGAACTTCGTAGAAGCTCCTAGGATGATTATGGGTTTTTGTAAAAGAATGTGGTTAGAAAATACAAATATAGGTGGCATTTGCAGTTAAATTGAATGAAATCAAAATCCATGGGAACAAAATCAAGATGCTATTTATCATTACAATCGGAAAAAAATTTAGCAACATAGGACAATTTCTATTGGAAAATCTGGAAGCCACTTAGTCCAAACCCAAACTTAAAGTAGATCCAATTGTGGGGTGATGCCATAGGCCTTATTCAGCAAAGGATGGGGGTTCCTCAGCCTTTCTGGGTAACCTGTTCCCATCAGATTTTTTTTCTTTATATCTAATCTGAATTTCCTTTCTTATACTATAAATATGTTCTTCTCAAATAGTCTGTGTGTGTCTTTTTCCATCTATTAGCTTCACATTAGGCTAAAGCCAAAAGTTTCCCAATTCTTCAAACCTTCTCTTCCAGCTTGAAGAAAGCCAGTTCTTCCACCATCACCTCATTTATCCTGTGTTCCAGATCCCTGATAATCATGGTGAGACTCCATTGAAGGTACTCACAACACAGTCTGGAGCAAACATCAGGTAAAATTTAGAATTTAAGAAGAACTGATTAAAAAATTAATGCCTTTGTCTTAGGTGTTGTTCTCAAAGTCCCTGTTCAGTAATCACACAGATCACAAACCTCCCCAGTAACAGGTTTTTTCCTGGGAGCTTACTGTTAGAATACTACAAGGTCAAAAGCAGCTGTAAAAATCAATTGATCTATCATGTGTAACCAAAATAGACATATTGATGGTTGATCCAAAGCCACGTGAAGCCATAAACAAGAAAAATCTCATTCACAACCTATGACTTTCCCCTGGAAGCAGACTAATTCTAATGATGTAGAAGTAGAGAGAAAGGAAGAAAAAATTTTGGAGTTTGTTTCATTAGTGGAACCAACAGGACTCAATTTTTCTTTTTCTTCCTTTCTGATTTTTCTGTTCATACTGTTCTTATTCCAAAATTTCCTCCATAGTGCCTTGTGCATTATACTGTTCTCACTTTTGCAGTACTTTGAGGCACAGGAGGAAAAAAAGCAAATATATATATATACTGCATTCAGGGGGAAAAAACAGTATTATTTTAGTACAAGTGTTAAAAACATGGATTTCCAATGGCATATATATGAATTAAACTAAAGACTGCAGAAAACAAGTTGACTCAAGCTTCTGTGATTAACATTCAATGTTAACTTCTCATGCTCCATGTTTCTTTTGTTACAAACAGCAATTCACATTTAGAAGTAGAGCCCATAAAGTATCTCCCAAAGAGGCATATGAGTGTTATAAGTACACATTTGCACTTAGCAAAACCACACTCCTTGACTTTACTTGTGTAGTTACTGAATAGAGTGGATTAGTAGATTGCCTCCTGCTTGTCCCAATATTTTACAAGAAAATTTAAAAAAGGTAAAGGACATTGCATGTCCTCTGAACATCCAAAGCATCTGCTTTAGCAGGGAAAACAGGATCAGTTAATGTGCAGCCCCACATTTTTACCTCACAGTACTGTTCACGATGACATAATCCAGAGTATATAAGAATGCCATATAAATCAAACAGGATGAACAGAATCTTATTTAAGTATATAAAAGTTCTTTGAAGAAATTAGGCTATATGTATTATCATTCACAGTGCACTTGCACTGAATGGAAGACTCATTCAATAAATTTTTTATTTTTCTGAAAGAAAATGGGAAAGTTTTAAGGCTTGCTAGGTGACTTTTCCTGGGTTTAAAAACTGCCCAATTTAATATAAACAAAAATATAATTAGTAGTAGCAGAAGTGGTAGGTGGATGCAAAATTTGTAATTTGTGAGGTAATGAAAGTCACTGACTTGCAAGCTCTTTCATCAGCTGAAGATACATGTAAGTGAAAGTGCATTTAGTGAAGTCGCATTTTGTAATATTGTCTTCACATATCTTTCTGGACAGATAATGAAATTAAGCATTACTGAATACTCGTTTAAAATATTGTCTCACCAGGCATATTATCTTTAAAGACCTAGAAAGTTGTGTTAAATTTCGCTGGAGTATCTTCTACAGCATGAATATTATCTTAGAGAATTGACAGTTACAGAGGATTACGGTGGTAAAATCTGTCTGCACAGATGGAGATAAATTATTCATCATTTTATTTATGAATACTACACATTAAAACAATATAGATAGACAGTCAGGTGGGTGCATAGGTACAGCTCTTTGTACTAGAAATTTCTTTGTATTTTTAATAGCGAGACTTCAAAGACAAATACTCTGGTGTCTGCATTTATAGCTACTGTTAGTTAAAAGAAAAAGTGATACCAAGAAGACTTCACTTCATATCATTATTTCACAAAATCAAAACAAAATATGCAGAAACCTATGTTTTCTTTTATCACAGAATAAAAGTAGAAAGTTTACTTTGAGGAGTTGCTCTGCATTTTTATATCATACCTGAATTTCAATTTGATTTTGATTTTTTTCCGCTTATTTGGAGAAGAAACTAGTGGGATTTAAGAAACATTCACTCACACTGAAGGACTCAAAATGCTGACAAAATGAACCAAAAAAGTAATGATTTACATATTATTTTCATCAATAGCATAGCATGCGGCAGGTACCTGGTTGAATATTTTTTCTGAGTAAAAGAGAGAGAATCTTGCAATGTAATTTGTACATGAAAGCACAAGAAAGGCCTAACAGCATTTGCTTCTTCAATCAATTTTCTGAGATTTATAAGAGACTATTCTATATATTCTTAGTAACAAACACAACATAAGATATGACTAACTTCTACTTGGTGATTTTGGTTATTTTTCTCATAAACGCTTACTATAATTGTGCAAATTATGAACTATAACAAAGATATGCAAGTCAATGAACTGAAGTACCAAATATACCATTACTAAATACTTGATTTTTTAAAATCAACTTTACAAAGTTCTGGTTTTGATTTTTATTTTTTTAAGCATTATTTGAAAATTAGGTGTGAGAATCCTAAACACCCATCTAACTTCCATTTTGGACAACCCTTATTTAACAGTCAAGGAGAAGTCAGTGGACAAGACTGATTCATACTGTGATTTTTTCTGCCCCAAGGACAAGTCTCAAAGTGCCTTGACTGTACCTCCATTACTAATGGAAATGCCCTAGTCCTACAGCAGACATCATGAAACTTCCAGGCAAAAGCCACTTCCTTCCATCCGTCTTGCTTTATGTGATAATTTTTTCTATTTTATTCCCTGACCAGAAGTATTCAAGAATTCCTTCTTGGGAATGCCTCCAAGATGTCACCTATCACAAGGCACTGGGAACTGTAGTGAGTGGGTTTTAATTTTCTTTTGGTTTTAAGTGGCTAGTAATAAAGTAAGCATTTAATTAGGGTTTACTGGCCTTAAAGAATGTACGGTTATAGGCATTTTAGTAGTAATCTTATAGATAATGGACATTTTTTTCTTTTAGATTTTACTTTCTAGACATCCTATCTCCTGTTCCTCCACTATCCTTGAGACTAAAGTATTCCATAAGAACTGGAATAACTGTACTCATATGCTGTTCAGCCATATGAAGTACAGCATCATAGAATACTGGGTTGGAAGGAATCATCATGCAGATAACTGATGAGCAAACAATCAGCAATGGTAGAATATTTTAATTTTCCTTTTTAATCAACAAATACTCTAATAATAAACAAATACTCTACAGTCGAGTCTCTCATGGAAGAACCATAAGACACTTTCTAAAGCCAAGCCTGGAAGCTTAAATTAATAATTCAGATTAAATACTAAGCATCACAGATTCAGGAGTGTTGTGGTTTAACCTCAGCCAGCAGCCAAGCCCCACTGGGAAGGGTAAAACATAGAGAACTCCTGAGTTGAGATAAAGACACTTTAATGGGGAAAACAAAAGCCTCACGGACAAGCAAAACAAAACAAGGAATTAACTCACTGCTTCCCATGACCAGGCAGGTTACTTGGACTGTGAATCTATGATGTTTAGTGTTCAATCTGAATTATTACCCACAAGTTTGTATATTTTATCTAATAGTAGCAGTTAGCCTGATAAAAGATATTACCTTCTAATGAGAATGTTTACCAAAAGTCACTAATGTTAGTATTTCATAAACTAGAATAGCACCAGGAACACCAGAAGAACATCTAGATACAGAGATTCCATCATAACTATAAAACCCAAACAGAATGAAAAATCAAAGCAACAAAAACAGATAGTGGTAGCAGCCAAGAACACTGTCCCATGCAAAGTGGTAAGGAAATTCTTTTTTTCTCAGCTTGGTTCAAATATATTGTCACTGATATAGGACTCTAGATAAACATCACAGTATATTCCTATACAGAATAGTCCATAGTTGTTTGCTTCATTCCCTCCCAGATACTCTTTTTGCTTCTTGTGTTCCAAGCAACATGTGGTTTCTAAGTTTAATAGACATAGGTCTTTCAGATATGCAGATATATTCCCTTTATTGCATATTTTGAAAATATTTCTGTTAGTGTACCTCTATATAAACTATAGAGCTCATATGGGTTCAGCTCTTTTTCATTCACTTTAGAATATTACAGACATCAGAGGGTAAAAGTTAGAAAAGTCACATAAGATCACATTTGATGTTGTAGAATGTAACTGTGAGAGCTGCAGCTGCCTGAAATGAGGCTGTAGTCAGGTGGGGGTTGGTCTCTTCGCCCAGGCAACCAGAGACACGAGAGGACAGTCTTAAGCTGTGCTAGGGAAGGTTTAGGCTAGAATTAGGAAAAGATTCTTCACAAAAGGAGTGCTTGGGCATTGGAATGGGCTGCCCAGGAAGGTGGTAGAGTCACAGTTCCTGGAGGTGTTTAAGAAGAGATTGGTTGTGGCACTCAGTGCCATGGTCCAGTTGAGGAGGAGGTGTTAGGTTATCGGCTGGACTTGATGATCCCAAAGGTCTTTTCCAAACTAGCTAATTCTGTGATTCTGTGAAATCATCTCTAGGATGCTTGAGAGTGCTCTGGGCCCTACCCATTGTCAGCCTTAGCCACATTAAACTGCTTATGTACAATCATCAGATTAGATGTATGCAGCTGACTATCAGTACAGCTCAGAAATCACTAATCTGTTATCCCTGAAAAGAAGAGGATGAAAGCCCTGGGGTTTTATGACACTGTAAAGCCCCTGCTTGGCCAGATGAAGCCTTTGTTTGTCTAGATTACTCTTCAGTTACCAAAATTTATCATTGCTCGAAAGGAATTAAAACTAAAATTTAGATGAATTTTGGGTGGATTTTTTCCCCAGCAGTTCAGTAAAAATCTATCAGTAATTACATCTCTACATAACCCAGAGCAGAAACATGCATTTCTAATTCCTTTAGCTACCTGGTCTGTTGACAGATCAGACTTAAATAGGAATAGCAGTTTGAAAAGTAGTGGAGAGTAAATACTACTGCTTGATGAAACCATTGAATCAAGTCATTCTACAGCTCCAAAAAATGAGGCACCAATAAAGACAGATAAAATAATGAAGAATTTGATATACTTAAGTTTCAGACAAGCATCTTTACTGTTCATCTATGACATTTTCTGTCACTTTCAAAGGCATAAAGATGTGTTCTGCTGAAAACTCTGTATATTCAAATAACAATAAAAAAGACCAAAATTTAGAAAAAAATGTAGGACTAGATTTTTTTTCTTTTCTAATATTTAATATACAAGAATTTACATGCAAACTCCTCATACTAGTATTTACTTTAAAGCCCCCAAAAAATTCCATATCAAGCTGCTTTCATTTCAAGAATTCAGAGACAAGAAGATACAAATAGCTTAAAATTTCTTCTAGAAATGGTTCTATGTTTTCTATGTTTAAACCTATTCTGTTTTTCAAAATATGGGACTATGTACTTTTTTGATAACTTAAGCCAATGTAATATTGATAATATTTTTCTCCTAATGAAAGATTACTAAAATGTGATAAATGCTTAATGCCACTGCTTATAAGTTAAATTTTATCATTTAAAATGATAATTTTAATGATTGATGATGATTCCAGGAATTTAGAATAATAAATAATCCCTGTGTATTTGACATATTTTTGCTGGCAATATGTAAATATGAGGAGTCTTGCATAAGTATCTTTACTGTCTCTATGTTTTTCTCTATCATGCAATGCAAAGCTTTGCATTTTTTACATAAATATAAAATATCATTCGAAAGATATGAAATCAAGACATTCCTGCACTTAAAATCTAAATGTCAAAGGATTTTCTTTCTCCATATTTTAGACACTGGAAAGCACACAGACTACAATTTGCAGAGAACTTCACCCTGTCAACATTAACTGCACTAACTACTATTGCTGATTTCCTCTGTGGCTTGCCTAAGCTGAGGTTCAAATGACTGATTCAGAGTTATAGAACAATAAAATTGGGAATTAGCAGTGCTAGTGTTGTAATCTCATGATCTATATTCACATTTATTCTGCATTATTAAAAGACAAACAACACCATTAAAAAAAACCCCAGAATTACTGAAGACATAAAGTTCTGTCATTAGATTCATGTTTCAGTGGTTGATTCATTTTTATCATACTCACACTAGGAACCTAAAACGACAGATCCACTAAATGCTATAGATTTACCTACTTAAAATGAAAAAAGGCAGAGAGCTGTGGAGGTCAGCACTCGACTGAGGTATGCTGCTGTCATAATGTGAACTACTACCCACAAAAATGTTACACAGAGGAAAAATAAGGTATGATTGTGCCAGTTGGATATCTCTCCTGTAAAATGGTATCAACCTTCAAACACTGAAAACAGTGACAATAAAAGAATGTTGATCTCTTTGAGATTTATAGGTACTGAATTCTTTATACTGCTTTCATATTCCAGTCCTTTGACTCACGGTTGAAGTTTACTAGTCAGAAAACAGGGTTCATTTGTTACTTGTTTCAAGTTATAACATAAATTAGAAATCAACTTTATAAAAACAATTAAATAAAATATTTGAAATCAAAGAAAAAAAATGAAATTAAATAAGACTCCAATTTAAGTTTTATATATGATAGAATACATTTTCTATAATTCGTTCATAAAATAAAAATAAAAATAAAAATAAAAATAAAAATAAAAATAAAAATAAAAATAAAAATAAAAATAAAAATAAAAATAAAAATAAAAATAAAAATAAATAATATAAATATAAATATATATAAAATTTCTGAAGTTCCATATTTTAGCTGGTAAAAAGAATGTACTCACAAAAGCATATCCTAACTAAATGTAATTAAAAAAACCCAACGAAACAAGTGAGTTGGTGAAATCTTCAAAGTCGTCAACAGCAAAAATAAAACGAGCACAGCAAACATTATTTTGCAATAGTGGAGCTAAGGCTGATTGTTAGGTACAATGATTAGATACTGAATGGGGATCTCTGCTGTTTGAAAAAAGTCATTTGAAAGAGTACTGCTAAGGGAATACTTTTAAGAAAATAAATACTAGTTTCTATCATTGATTGAGAACATTTAATTCCAAATTAAATTGAAATAAGATGTTTTCCAGTGTCACAGCTTCATGGTGGCAATTCTTTTAAAGGTGACTAGTTAATTAGGATAATAATACATAGGAATATTAAAATTAAATAAATAAAGATGGTACATTTGATTTACAAAAATTATCTTCAACTTCTTTGAGCAAATAAAATTTAATTTCTCCCTAGTTTTACTGGAAATGTCTCTAGGATAAAATACTAGCATTTTTTTTTTCTCTGAAAACAATATACAATCTCTGTATTAATCTTTTATCATAGTATTACATTAAAAATAAAAAAAGTAATTTTTAAAATTTTTCAGATTTCCAATTTCTATAATTTCTTAAATATTAGAATAAAATTCTTCCATAGTCCTTCCTTACTCATTCATTTTAGATACTTACTGACAGTATTTCTGTTTCTTTGCCTACTTTTTTTACTGTTCAGTTTGTGATTTATATTCTCCTCAGCTCCACAAGCCCTCTCAAGAGCTTCAAAATGATGCAGCTGTTGGGTGGGACAGATGTACTCTATTTCCACTAACATGCTGAGAATAAAAATGATTATTTGTTCATTAACGTTTCATGCCCTATTTTTCAAGATTTACTTTCTCCACACCTTTTGAAGGTTGTGGATCTTATACAGCTCATCCAATAAATCAGGCTTAGTACCTCCTACAAACTCCACAAAACCATTGCCCTCCAACTGGTAAAACAATTGGCTTCATTCATTGCATGAAGTTATATCAAACAAGTTATATATGGGGTTTCGATTTTTTTGAATTAAAAAAATACAGAAATTGTTACTGTATTGCTAAAAAAGAACAGTAGTCATTCTGTATTTTCAGAGTTTCTTCTTCTCTACATCATAGGCCAGGGAAATCCACATTGACCCTATCTATGAAATACAAACCAACCCAGCTTTCACCATGTTAAACACTAAAATCAGTGATTAAAATTTTTAAACTAATTTCCCAGCTGTGGGTATAAAATGCAGTATTATATATTTTACATAAGTGTTTTTTTGTCAGAATAAGCATTCTGAAGCTCAGTCCCATAAGAACACAAGGGCAGTTTTGGCACCTTGCAGTCTGCTCAGTGTAAAGAAGGTGTGCTCTTTGCAGTAGAGGCACACCAAGCCATTTGATCTGAATGTCAGCACGAAACCAAAATGCTTTGCACATGACTGTTTCTGTGAGCACCTGCCCTTAATGAGGAAACAACTCCCTGCTACACATCAGACTCTTGAGCACCTGTCATAAGCAAGGAGTGACTGTGTTATTCTGCATTTCCACAGCTGAGTGACAGAAGTGAACAGTGCTGTCTGTTCAAGCCACGTGTGCAAGGTCAGCCAGGTTTGTTCAGAAATTGGGCAGGGGGGCAGGGGTTGAGGCCATGTGCAGCTCATGCCCGTGATTTAATGTAGAAAACTGTAAAATGTTAAAGCAAAAGACACTCAGGGGGAATATACACAGCCATTAAACACGAGGTATAGAAAGCCACGTGTGAGGTGGAACAGAGGGAAGCCAAGCCAGGTCTCTCTGCAGGGCCTCTCTGCCCTTGAGGAAGTTGACAGCTACCCCCATTATCTGTTATATGTTTGCCCTCTAAACAAATTACAGACTCCGTGTAGTGAGTGGAATGGTGCTGTTCTTTGGCTGCATTCCCCAAAACTGTCCTCTAACCCTCTGACAGCCACTCAGCCACAAAATTAGACAAATTCCCACTGGATCTCTAGAGTCTCATGAAAAGCTCATTGAGGATAGACTTTGTTCAACACTGAGAACAGGCAACTCCACTCTGTTGTGGATGTTTTCACCCCTCTACTTGATACAAATTCATGTTCTTGAAAAAGATCTTTGGCTTTCTGAGCATATTCTGCAAGGATCTGGTCTCAATATATTTACCCTCATTTCTTTATCCTGCCTTTAAAAATCCTGAAGGGCAGCTGCTTTATATTGGTAAACACTAAGGTGAATGGCATGAGAGTCCAAGAACAAAAATGTAAAAATCCATCCCAGAAATTGAAAAAGGGAGACATTTGTTCTTGATTTTCATGAAGGAAAAAAGAGTGGTCTACAAAAATGCATCCCAATACGGGAAGGGAGTTCTTTCACTTCACTTCACTGGAGCTCTCTTCTAACCATCTTGAAGAGGACAAGTTCTCATATGATTCATTGGGCACAGCTCTTCTACTGTTTTTGCTAGAATTCTTGACAAAATCTGATCACAAGAATTGTTTGGCTCTCTGGGCTGGTAGGAGGTAAGATTAGCCAGTTGTAACTTAATAAAATTCACAGAAAACACAAACTCCTATCATATCTATGCTTCTTTTCTATTTTACATCAATTGGGTCAATTTTAAAATTCAAGCAATATTCTTGAGGTATCACCCATGGCACCACAAAAGTCTCAAATAAAACCAAACACTGGCATGGGGGCTAATAGATAACCTACTTAACACTGAGGGTGGCAGGGAAATAACAAACATCTGCTACTATAATGCTTTTTTTCATTTCAAAATGTCAGTTTGCAGCCAAGAATATTTGCAGAGGTTTTGAAAAGTAATCAAGAATAATTTAAAAATTAGATAAAATTTTCTAAAGAACTAAAAAAAAAAAGGAGATTATTTTATATTATCAAAAAGGAAGTTGTGAGATTGCAGTTTGCAAGGACTTTGTGGGAACTGGAATGTGATAACAGTTTTTCAGTCTTATAGACAAAGACAGAACTTTGTGGCAGGAACCTGAAGCTAGCCACGTGTGGAAGCTTGGAAATAAGATGATTTCTTTTAACAATAAGGATAATAAATAGATCAGAAAACACTGAAGAACTGGAAAACACTAAATCAGGGGTTATGTAGTATTTTTTTAAAATAATATGTTCTTGTTCAGGTGAACTTTCAAGGTTTCATTTACACAGATAATTGTTTGTTATTAGAATGAGCACATCTTGTTCCTAAATATGACTTTCATACCTGTTGCCTGAATTTATCAGATTATGATAACGAAAAAATACTCTTGTATATACTTTGAACATGGAGGAAACTGTTATCACTCCTGAGAAGTAAGTTTCTGAAAGAATATCCACATTTGGAGCAAACAGGACCTGAAAACTCATTTTAATATTTTCATATTGAACATGTAATCTTTCTTAGTCTTCTGAGAAGCTTGTTTTCCTTTTTTTTTTCTTAAAGAATTGATTCTCTTTTGTTGTAAACCAATCATCAGTGTCTAAAATTTGACAATGACTTAAGATTCTCCCAGTATAGAACCATTTAAAATGTGGATAAATCCCAAATATAAATAAAACTCATTAATTCAGCTCTCAAGTCTATGTAGATTTGCAAGGCTTTACTGCTACTTACTGTACACAGAAAAATTAACATTTTTAAGAGCTTTATCCAGCCCAGTGGGACTTCAGTGGATTGATTTCAAACACAGCAGCTGAAGCAAACACACTACCCTTTTTTTTTATTACCATATTTCTACCCAGGGGGCAGCGTACTAATTCTAAATATTTATTATGAAAACCTGTACACCAGTTTCTAAGAAACCAAGATTTCTCTTGATAGTTGCCCTCTGCAGAACAGTTAAAACCCTCATCTTTAGAAACTCTCCTTGTAAATAGTGCCAAATTCTGGAATCCCACACTTTCATTACTAAATGTAAGATTTGCTACTTCGAAGGATTTTTTTCATACCAATGAAGATAGAAGAACTACTAGAATGTCTTCTTGTATAGTCAGTCTTTAGATCTAAATTCTGTACATTAAAATTAGAAATCTTACCTCATCCCTGGGTGGAACATAAAAATTTAGACTTTATTACACTACTAATTTAAGACACACATCCAATCTCAATTTAAGAAATGAGGAAATTGAAAATTCGAAGTCAACTTTGAAATTTGCTAAAACAACAAAGTCATTGCTTCTTTCAACTGTGGAAATAGATTCTGGTTCTTTGCCTTAGCCATAGATTGGTCTCTTTGGCTAGGTATGATATGGTGTTCTCTCTGCATGGGTGCATTTAGATGCTCTAAACCTTTACCTGTGAAAGTGCTTTCAGATGAGACAAGCCTCATCAAGCCTTTTGAATCACCTTCAAATTATTTTCTAATTACTCCTCCTTTTCAAATATCATTTTAAACCTGTGAAAATTTCTGCCTCCAGTGTTCTAATTTTGGTCTGATATTGGTTTGTGTACACCTCTTTAGCACTCTTCAAAAAAGGCTTGTTCATTGTAATATGGTACTGAGAACCAGCCAAGAGGGGCTCTCATGAAGGGCTCGAGCACCTTCTTCATCTGCTATCACTGCTGAGGTTGTTGCATTTTATTAATGTCTTTTTTTTAAATTATTTTTGGCATCAGTTTTCAATTTTTAAGTCTACCATTAAGCTAAATCATTATATAAGCACATAATTGATCTGAAATAAAATTCACTGCATGTGAATATTATAATCCATAAAGCCCTTATTTGGGAGTCAATCTGTTCATAAATGGGTTGCACACGAGCAACAAATACATTTCTTTACTCTTCCTTCCATTTTGTTTCAGGTATAATTTTATAAGACCTTCTTTAAATAACCATCATGGCTCAACCAAAGTAGTTGCTGCTGACAGAAGAGCTGAAAGAGTTGAACCCAACTATATGAGAAATGAGGACCACAAAACGTATTGGCAAAACCTTGCACAAATCTTGTCTGAAGATATTTGTTACCATGAGGTGGCTACTCTATGAAAAAGCACACATAAGACCCAGATTTTAAAGAGAAACTAAATTTTTTTTAATCATGAGACATTCCTTTATTTTTCTTTAATATCTCATGCAATGCACACAACTCATCTCAACATATGTAACAGCAGCTCTACTGACCTGAGTTTCTTTAAATGCACAACAGTAACTCAGTCTCACAGTTAGAAACAAGAGCATTTGATGGCATAATTAAAAAGCTATGTCAACTTTTATGTACAAGTGCCTCAAACTAAAGATTCTTTAGTCTTGAGTACTTTTCTTTGTAATATATGATATTTTTATGTACACAGAAAGACAAATGACAGTCCAGTAAATCTACATATATGCTCTGCTAGAATATTTGCTTCTTCTGTTCTGGCGTGCATTGTAAACTGCACTACTCTCACTTCAGTCAGCTAAAAAAGACAACTGTTGATTATTATGGTGATGTAACTAAATACACAGTTCAGTTACTTGAAGTTATTTGAATCAATTTATGTTCTACTTCCTAAATGTTTTGGTTTTTTTTCAGAGATTCAATCCTGTCCCTAATTTTAAGGCAAAGGTGCAAAAATGAGTATGTTCTAAAACAAATGTGTCTTTTTTCTTGATATGGAACAATACCAGAAACAGAGCCTTTCTTTCAATATCTTATTTACAAAAGTTCTGAATACAAAATAAAACCATATGATCAGTCTCCTCCAAATGCAGACAATCACATATCTCTACATGAGATTTTGCATAAATTTAAAATTAAATAATTCACTGTATTACTCAGGCTTTACATAATATTTTACTATATTGTTTCTTATCAAAATATTTTACTATTAGGTCACATAATAAAAATGAATTTTTTCTCATATGAGCTCTGGTGAGGAAAACTTACCATTTTTTTTCTGTCTCTTCTCCTTGCTTCATTAAAAGTGGGATGGAATAATTTGCCAATCTTATCAATACGGAATAGATTTTCAGTTAATATGTCCATCAGCATCCACTATTTAAAAGGAATCTTTAGTACTTCCATTTTTGTTTAGATGGTTTAGATCTGAAATTCTCACCCCTCATTGGGGTGCTGCCTCAAGCTTGGCTAAACTAGCAAAATCCTTGTGTTTTATTTCGTTCACAGCAAATTGTCTTCCCCACTGATTGTCTTCTCCCTTGCTTGTTTGGGAGATTGGATAAACAGAAACAATATCTCAGTCACCACTACCCATCATAGCTAAACTTTCTGTGCTGCAACTAGCACTTTAAAACATCAGAAATGCATAACAGCACAGTATTTTCAAAGTGCAGACCTCTGCAGAAAACCCATTAAATACAATCACTAGCCTACTGTGCAGGCATTTAAAAAAGAGTATCCATCAATAAACATGTTATTTAAATTCAATTTAACATTCTTTTAGAGTTGAAGAAATAATCGATGTATTCTGTGTGCTAACTAAACAGAGGTACCAGGGGCCAAGGTATTTATTAACTGTAAGAACAGTTCATTGGCAGTTTTACTCTGAGCTGCTGTAGATCACAGCACTGGTCTCAGCAGAGAAAACATGCACCAAACTACTGGGTAGTTGGCATAAAAACTTGTAGTGGAAATTCAGGAAGAGTTTTCTGGAGGAATATGTCTACTTTGGTATATATTGCTAGGAAGAAAACAGCCCAAACTACTAAAACATGTTTTAGTTGTCATGTACCATGTTTTAGGAACTTTCAATGCATCCAGGAAAAAAATAAAGCAGACCTATATCCATACTTGATTTTTACATCATAAAATTCTATTATTCTCTTAAAATTTGATGAGTAATTGCTGAGATAATTTTATATGCTGGAAAAACACTCAACTATGGTAATTCCTACCGAACATTTTTTCATATACTTGGGTGTTTGAAAGCATTCTTTGAAAACCCGAAGATGTATGAAAAAACCCCTGTATCTTTTAGAAAGTGGTGATAGTTAATATTAAAATTCTAACATATTGGAAATATAAGGTAACAAATTACAATGCTTTAAAAGACCAATTTGGTAAATTACCATTCTTCATCCTCACTGATCCTATTTATACCATGATTGATTTCCTTTCTGATATTATTGTTAAACTTGGTACCAGTGTCAAAATTAGAATCTGGTCTAAGTCCAGGGAATAACTGTTTGTTTTCCAGACTGACCTAGTAGTCCCAATATTGATCTTTGTTAATTGTGATTTGACCAGATGAAGTGAACTATATTATTTCTACAAGTTTGACACTTCATATTTATATGCAGACACATATCAACAGCAAGATTTTCTCCATTAAACTTTTTCCTTCTCATGCGGTAACACAGACCTCAAAATAAATATAGATCAGAAAGCTTCAGTTTAAATTCCATTTCGTTTGAGGTTTTGGGATTGTTGGTTTGTTTTGGGTTTGTTTGGATTTTTTAAATTTTGTTTTTGTTTTGTTTGTTTGTTTGTTTATTGAGTAGGTATGGGTTTTTTTCAGAACTTCTGTGATTATCGCATGCAAACCTAGAATGCCTGGCAGGGCTGTATGGCAAGAGGGGAGGGGTAAGAAGAATTTAATGTAACATTCCAGAAGTCAAAATAAGTGTATGCTTTGTTTTACTCTTCAGGTTGACTGCATTGGATAGATACTATGTAAAACCAAGAAATTTAGCAATTCATAAATATCTCTGAGAAAAGTTTCTAATCTGACTATACTGGTATGAACTCTTTCATAATTAAAACATATTTTCCTGAATCCAATGTCAAGAAATTTGTGAGTAAATTAAGCTAATGGTATAGATATTCTAGAATAATGCAACAGTAGAAGGATATTTTAGGACCATGCTGGAACCCCAGACTTATAAATATATTCAGAAAGATAGTAAAGTAGTGGTATTTTAAGCAATCTGAGTTCTCTTCTAACGTATTTAAACCACGATCACATACTTAATTTTAAAAATCTAGTGCTTTTTATGTTCTTTTAAACATAGTAGAAAATTATACTGTGGGTCACAGTGCTTCCTTAAGTGAGTTCTCTCACTCTTATGTTCTTGTCAATTTGTGATGTGCTATGAATGGAGCCTTTATGCCTCTTCAGCACAGTAGACTGTAAATTAATAGATGCAAAGAAAGCAATAGTGTTCTGTGAATTAAGTGTTAATTTAGTGCCTCTGTACTTCTCACTTCATACAGGACTCACATGCTGGTGTTAACAGCTAAGTGGTCTCTGTGTCCTTACAGCTAACACAGGCAAGAGATTATATGAGTTCAGTCACTACTACCAGTATGAAGTATATTTACCCTCCAATCTATTTTAAGTTCAAAATCCTTGCATAACCTTCAACATACTTTTATGCATACGGATACTAATATGTATTTTTATAAAGGACAAGAGATAAGTGATGCATTTCATATATGCTTTCTTCAAATACAAGCCTAAGAACTTCTGCAAGATTTTTATGAGAGATATTATCATAAACCAAACATATTTATTGAGATTTGTCTTTGCAGCAGGACTCTATACAATCTGTTTTTTTAAAATCAGATTAACGTAAAAAATAAATACATAAATAAATAAATAAACATACACACACAAGGTATAATAGGAAGGAAAACCAAGGTCCTTATTCCCTCCAACACTTCCTTTCTTCCAGTGCAATGCCAGCAATTGAGAGACCACATCCAAATTTGGATGATACATTTCAGCTTTTTTTTGAAACCACTACTTGTACTCTTTTTACTTCTCTTCATTATGGCCATTTCAACAATTAGAATTTGCAGGTTCATCTCCTTATATAATATTCTTATCATCCCCTTATATATTATATACTACATTATTTAATATACACTTAAAAAATAAGAAAAACCACAACAACCAGACATGTTCCTCTGTATCAAAACAATTTTTTAAAAAATGGCACTGGGATGCTGCAAGCAAAAGGAAGACAATGCCCACAATGATGGAAACAAATATAACCCTGTTTTAGGATACCAATTTCCCTGCAGCTTTACTTTCTTAACCATAGTCAGTTTTCACCTTTTCTCCTACATAAATTTTAGGGAGG
This sequence comes from Sturnus vulgaris, assembly GCF_052056855.1. Classification (NCBI taxonomy): domain Eukaryota; kingdom Metazoa; phylum Chordata; class Aves; order Passeriformes; family Sturnidae; genus Sturnus; species Sturnus vulgaris. The sequence continues at coordinate 93,410,553 of NC_142245.1, read as the reverse complement.
GTGAACTGTTCACTACCTGTCTCATCCACACTATTTTTTTTTTAAATTTCCATGGACTCCAAAGATACTAAGCAGTGTTCACTGTATTTCCCCAAGCCCGCTAACAATTTACTTACAACTGTGGATAATTCATTTTTTCAAGTAGGCATTTGAATGCCTGAAGAAAATCCATTTTGGAACATGATGATTTTGATAAATATAGCCAAGTACAAGATATATCACTGATGATATCAGCATATTAATCCTTATTATGGGAAAACAGTAGGAGTGAAGAAGCTGTTTATCTGCATATATTTGGGTTTAGCAACTGCTTTTAAAACCAGAATAACTGGCTATAGACACTAAATTAAAACTTGCTATTTCCCACTCAGGGAATTTTAAAAGACTCTGGAGAGCAATACTTTTAGAACTAGAGTACACCAGTTGCCTGTATGATATGTTTAGTATACATGGCTGATGCAAAACACTCTGCCAATTTTCTGTATAAAATCCCTAATATGTAAGTGGGGATAATCCTTTCTGAGACTGTGCTTAACAGCTCTGAGACCAGTGAGACATTCTCTTCAAGATCACATAACTCCACAGGAACTCCAGTTCAGCACTTTGTTTGCAAACTTTTGATACACAATTTTGGTTATGAATAAAGCACTTTAAAAAAAGTGTGGGGTTATATGTTTTTCAACCCTTTATCTATCAGAAACCAGGATCAACTATGATTTGGCCCTTCTTTTTTAGGATAGATTTTAAAAGATTTTAAGCTGAAACCATTTAATACAGCAGGAAATGCTGAGGAAGGATGCAGAAATAGGACACATTTGTGGGAGTGAAGGGAGCATTGGAAGCATAGGTATTGCCAACAAAAAACATCTAGGAGAAACCCAGAGAGACAAGCATCAGTACCAGAGGCAACAACTGGCAGGACTCAGGGATGGGGAAAAGATGTATTCCACTGAGCCTTTTAAAAGGATACAGTGTTTGCCATATTGCTTATTTTGGGGATTTTTCTGTCATTTATTCAGTTTTAAATATATAAATCCTTTCTGCTGATGTCTGCTGTAGCAAGAGTTTGAAAAACTTATGTATGGATGAAATCTGTTAGCAAAATTGTATTTAATTAACAGAAATTTCATTCTAATCAGGTAAATAACTATATTATAAATTAAAAAGCTCTGCAATGTTCTGTCAAATCATGAACTTTCAGTCTTAAAAAGCTCTTCATACAAGCACACAATCTACATTAGCCACTCACCTTAAAATTTCTTTGTCCTTCCAATGTGTCTTGTGGGTATGGAACTGAATAGTGCTCTACAGTAAATCAATTTTAAACCTTTTTGTGTTGCTATATATATTCAATAGGTTAGGCTCAAGTGCTAGATAACATTATTGCTAATTTTCACATGTGATAGATTATGTAATTTTTACATGGTAACTGAAAACTTTGCAGCATGAAAGTCAACAGAAAGAATTTGAGGGCAACTATGCAACTTGTTTTCCTGAAAAAAAACCGGTTCATGGCAGGTCAGTCAGACAGGTTATCAGTAGAGGAGCTTACACTTTTTGGTTTCCTAACCAAAACAGCTAATAGGGGAAATCCAGTTAAAAGCTAGAGAAAAGTAAGAGCTTTCAAAAACTAGCAGGCAGCAATAGAACCCTTTACCAGTAACTCCAAGATAAACATATAACTTTGCAGAATTTCCCTGGTAACACACAAAAAAGGAATGATGTCTCTAAAGAGGCTTAAAAAGTAAGCAATTACACAAATTAATAAAAATCTAATAGTTTCATCAAATTAAAAAGCTAGACTCTAACTACTTTCCCTCTGTTGTGTGGACATGGCATATCTTTTCTCCCCTGATGGAGAAGGAAACAAAAACCAGTGCCTTATATTGGCACAGGTATGTCCCAAGCCTTTTTCTGATGTAGAATTACTTTATTGAAGATGATCCACAAGTAATGCATCTTTTAACAGCAAACCAATAGATGGTGCTCTTTAGCTGTCTAATTATGTAATTCTGAGCTAAACACTCAGCTCAGATGTCTGGATCTACTGCCATACGTGTCTGTCAAAAAGGTGATCTACACCACCCCATTACCTCACACAACACTTGGCTACAGCCCTCTCACAAGGAGGGTGGTAATTAAGATAACAACAGCTCTATAGACGGGACAGAAAGCATGCAAATTGAAATCCTATTATTTTGAAATCTATCTGAGTGTTTGGACTGGTGTATTTAGCTAAGAAACACAAAATAGTATCCAGCTGTTATAGGAGTTATTCATTAAGACAAAAAAGAAGAGAGTTTCAGATGACTCCAGGTACTTATGTCAAATTGTATGCCAAGATTATAGCAATTAATTAGTGCTGCTTCCAAATCACTCTCACATCCACATACATTTTTATGGCTTTTCACTTATGATATTGAAATGATTTATAAGGAAGTCAGAATAACCTTAAAGGTAGTTTTAAATAGTATTAGGAAATGAATTCAGACTAAAAAGTATGAAGTGTAGTTCATTCTCCTGCATTGGCAAATACTGAAAAAAAAGTGTGAAGGATATCAATTTTGGGTTTAAGTTGAAGCACAGTAAAATAAAATCAGTATTGTAAGGTCAAAGAGAAAAATATTTTGAACAAATTTTTTTTCAAAATGAGGATTCCAGGTTAAAAAAATAATAATTGAAGAATTATTCTCAGTATCATAATCACCTTTCATGCACACAAATTATCTTAGACATGCGTAACAGTCTAAGATAATTTGATAATCTTGTAAAAATTATGGCCAAGCTGCACTTACATGAAAAACCTAAGTTGGTCCTGATCTATGCCCATGAGGTTGTCCAGATTTACCTAAGCTACAAATAATAAAAAACCCCAAACTTCCATCTCAAGAAGGAGTCTTGGGAAAGACTAAGAGATTTTCAATAGGATGCTTTCCCTAAGTAATAGATTTCTATTTCAAAACTGTGTTCACCTAAATTCTGGATTTTTAGGATACTTAAGGTACTTCTTAATACTATCTTTAGGTCCAACCTTAGTTCAATTTTTAGTATCATATAACTTATGCAGAGGTCTAAAGGGACACTTTTGGAAGTATTTTAAAACTCATATTCAATGTTCAGATTTTTTTAAAAATGTCCTAGTAATTAACAGCACAGGAGCTCTTCAGACCCAAAAGATCAACCATTTGGCAGGCTTGGAGATGGGCTCCACACATAGCAGAGGAAGTCTTTCTGTTATGGTCCCACAAATACTGTTTTGTGGCATTACAAGCAATAGCTTACCAACTCAAAATAAACTTATTTTACACCTAAAACTCCTTATGTAATAGCAAGCTAAACAAATTATTCAAATTCAGAAAGATTTCTTTCACTTACAGACTAACTGACAATATTTTTACTTCTTTTACAGATTAAAATCCTTTTCTATGTCCTTCACATCCATTTTGCACTGATGTTCCTCTTTTTACGCCTATTGATGCTTCTGCTGATTCAAAACAGAACTAAAAATGTGATCACCTATATTCATTCAAGATCCAGAGCTATATAACTACTCTCTAATTAGAAAGAAAACCAAAAACCATTCAAAACAAACCAAAAAATCCCCCAAAAAATGAACCTTGAATAGATTTAGACCTTCTAACCATGTACATAAAATAAATAATATCTCTTAACTCTTTTATAAACTAATTTCATTAGGATGGTCCATATGAATGATTTTGAAAATAAAAAAAGGTAAACAAATCTCTTCTTCCTTACCAATGCACTGGAAAATAAACCAACAGTCAACTATATAAAATGGAAATTAACTTAATATCTTATAAAAGGTTTAGAAACGTATGGCATATAAGAGATAGAAAAAGATTACTATTATATACGTGTAAAATGTATAATCTATATAATCACTATAAAATAAAATCTTTTATATACATATTTTATAGATGCATCAGATTACTTTCCTGCAACATTTAGATCCCACTTGTTCTTGCTTTACTTAAAAAACCACATCTATCCGGTTTTTACTGTAATCATGCTGGAGCTGCTTCTAACCTTGCTGATATATTTGGAGAGGGTAATCCAGACATGTTGCATCATGCACTAAAAACACTAGAGAATAATCAGTCTTAAATTACTTTCTTAATTCTTGCTCTCTTTCTAGGTTTTACAGTTCTCATATATGTGGGTTTTTTCACTTATTCTACAGCAAGTATTCCTTTAAGGGGAAAAAAACAATCCCAATTACCAAATCGTGCTAATGGAATATGTGACTTCTAATACAGAATTAATGTCTAAAGCTGTTGATACGATGCCAGGTACAATAAAAGGGAGCAATTTTAAAAAGTCACATTTTTAGATGATAACACCCCTAGACCATTAGTTTTAAGTATAGAACAACTTCCCATTTAAACACACAGCTGATTTTAGCATATTACAGAATGCACTACATTTAGCATGGCTCTAATGTCGCTATGGTAACTGTTCTGGCTTAAATATAGCTGAATGTGTAGCTTCATTCCAAGTTTTCCAGTAATCCTTTAAACATTTCTTACAAAACTCCCAATAGCTTCTCCAGACTTTGATCCTGTACTAATCCTGCACTGGTATCACTGATACCAGAACTGTTCATAGTGTCTTCATCCATGACATGGAGAGTGGGATAAAGTGCACCCTCAGCAAGTTTGTTGATGACACCAAAATGTGTGGTGACATTGACACACCTGAGGAATAGGATGCCATCCAGAGGTACCAGGACAAGCTCATGGAAAACTCATGAGAGTCGAGATGCCAAGTTTAAGGTTCTGAACTCAGGCCAGGACAACCCCTCATATCAATCCAGGCTGGGGATGAGCAGACTGAGAGCAGCCCTGCCAAGACGGACTTAGGGGTGCTGCTGGATGAGAGGCTGGAATGAGCTCACATCGTGTGATCCCAGGTGTGAAAGCCAGATGTGTCCTGGGCTGCCTCAAAAGCACCGTAGCCAGTGGAGCAAAGGAGGGATTCTGTCCCTCTGTTTCTCTGGTGAGATCCCAGCTGGAATGCTACACTCAGCTCCGTGTCTCAGCACAGGAAAGACATGGACCTGTTCAACCGAGGGCCACAAAAATGATAAGGCTTGAACACCTCTTATATGAGAAAAGGCTGAGAGAGTTGTGGCTGTTCAGCCTGGAAAGAGAAGGCTCTGTGGAAATCTCATTTCAGCCTTTCAGTACTTAAAAGAGTAAGAATGAGAGGAGCTGATTTTTTTGGCAGAACCTGATTTGATAGGATGAGGAGTAATGATTTCAAGGAATATAGATTTAGACTACATATAAAGAAGACATTTTTTGACAGTGAGGGTGAAGAAACACTGGAAAAGGTTGCCCTGAGAGGTGGTGGATGTCCATCTCCAGAAACATTCAAGGTCAGGACTGAGCAACCTGATCCAGTTAAAGATGTCCTTACTCACAGTAGAGGTGTATTACGAGATGATCCTTTAAGGTTCCTTCCAACTCAAATTATACTATGATTCTATGATCTTAAGAACACATAATAAATCCAGGTTTTAAATAATGATCTCCAACATACCACAGAAAACATGAAAAATGTTGAGATTGTATTCTAGGAGAAATAAAATTCTTATTATATCTCTGTTCCAATGTAAAGCTGATCAATATTGCATGAGATCAATGCAGGATGTTTCCAATGCCTTCTGCGCATATTCTACTTCATCTATTACTGGAAATCAAAAGCACAAATATGTTGTATAGTATCTAGTAGAGTCTCTTACATAAAACCAAATGGACATACTTTTATGTTCTGTAGCAAAATTTCATCTTTTCCCCTTCAAGATTTCAGCTTCCTATCCTTAGAAGCCTTGAGAAGAAAAATTTTTCATTGATGATTATTGTGCATGTCTGTGCATGAGTGGGAGGCAAGGGGTACTTACACATTGTACTTCAGACAGATAGGAGCACTTAATTTGATACCAAGCTGCTTCACTGACTGCCATTACACAATTTTGCTCATGTGGAAATGTTAGAGAGTAATCTTGTGATGATGCCTTTTCCTAGTCTTTGAAAATTGAGAGGCATACACAGTTAAGGGATAAGGGGTTTTTATCTTGTACTTTAATAAAGATCCTTATGGTGCACCACTTCACCAAGGTGGGATGTGCCGCAGTGTGCACACACAGGATAGATTGTGTATACAATTATAGACTTCACAAATTAGCATATCTAACAAGGATGCCCCAATAGGAGGTCTGGATGAATGGCATGATATTCCCCAATCCATGAAATTCCCCCCTAGATGGGCCAAATCTCTAGTTTGCAGGATAAGTTCTAGACAGGACCTTGGTATCCCAAGATAGCCTAGGGCTTTTTGACCTCCAACTACGAGGCCTTTAGGATGTTTATTCTCCTGGCCTAACAAAATACTAGGACTATGCTAAGTTATCAAATTTAAGAAAGTACAAGTATGCATGCTAAGAATACTGAGGATAAATAAAAGCTATATAAAAGAAAAGGCAAAAAATCATCTTGGCATAGTGACGTAAATACATGTGTCTTTCAACCAAAGTTTTTACATAGTCGCCAAGTATAGTTCCCACACATTTTTATTGATAGATTTTCAAAATATCAGATGCTAGCTAGAACTTCACGATTATTAATATATTGCACTGCCTAGCCTGTTATGACATCAAAATAACAGTGGGATTGCTTCCTATTTCTAGAAAGGCATTCCGAAGATAATAACCATCAGTCATCTGTGAGAAGATCTACATTTTTCTAGGCTAAATTTTATAGCAATGGTGCATATGTCAAGCACAAGACATTCTCAGAGATGAAAAGGACGAAAAACCTGCATATGTAGGCTGCAAAGAAATCATAATGCAAACTGTTCCACAACTTAATCCATTCCCACAGGCAGAACTATCATCTTTTACTTAGTACAGAAAATGTAGATTTAGTGTTACAATTACTAATGCCTAATATTGCTAAGCAAACAGTTTTAATATCAGCTAGCAAAAGACAGTAATGCTTGCATACATGCACACATGTAGTAAGACTGAATTAGCCTGTTTAGAATAAGATGTCATCTATTAGCTGTCTATATTCCTGTTTTACTCAGGCTGACTTTTGCCCACTACTTTCATTGCTGAAGTACAATATCACAATATGTCATTCAAGACACAACATCAGAAAATGTTCTTATACCAAGTGCAAATATGTAACATGAATTAAATGCTCACTGATAAGATACTTTACAAATATAACTTTGGCAGATGGAGGAAAATAAGAGGAATGACAAAGATGTGGAAAGAAACAGAAGCAAAGTATTTTTTGTCAGTTCTGAAAGGTGAAAGAGACCAAGAAAAAAGCCTAGAAAATGGTCACTACTAATAGGTAGAAAATATCTTAAATATCCTCTGATATCTTTTCAGATATGCACCAAAAAAAGAGAAAAATAGGAAGTGAGATCTTTACAAGACCTCTGACTTACCATATTGATGGTGCTTCTGTTCCACTGATCTCTAGGAAGTCATATCCTTCCTCTAACTGGAAGTCAGTAAAGACCAAAGCAATGGTGTCTCCTGGTTCAGCCAATATGGTCCAGGTGCAATCAGCATTATTCTCATACTCAGAAGGGAAGTGTGGACTTGAAATAGTTCCACTTGTCCCACGTAGTGTCCCTCCACAAGCTCCTTCAGCTGATAAACAGAATATCAATTACTAATGAAGATGCCCTTCAAACAAGTGAAGCACAATCCTTGTTTCTGCCATAGCAAACACAGCTCTTCTCTACCCACTGAGGACCCATAAATATATGCACACACAGAAACAAAATATTATCCAGGTGAATGGAATATTGTCAGGCCTTTAAGCAGCAGGGGGTTGTGGTTTGGGTTTTCTGACTTTTTTCTTTGTTGGTTTCACTTCAGCACCAGGCCAAACAAGAACGAAGGTCACCAGGGACACCTATTGTGATTTGGAGAATGTGGCTCTGCAAATGTGTGCACAGAAGAAGCCTAAAAGAGAACTGGGCCCAAAATCACAGAAACACAGTTAGACTCTTTGTGATACAAATTTTAAAATATTGAACAATTATTTTCCTCCACTTATTTCTTATAACAAAAAAACCTGCAGAAAAATATTCTTATAGATTTAAATGCTGTCCTAAACTGGAAAGCATTAATAACATAATATTAGCCTTTCTCATTTTTTTTTGTTCTGAATCAGGATGTTTACAGATGACAAATGAATTCAGAAGGTTTTGCTGCCAGATGGACCTTCCAAGGTTCATGCACCATCAGTTAATAACATATATTTTTAATGATTATCAACATTTTTTTTAAAATGAAAAGCATAGGAATTTTCTCCTAAATCTTGAATGTTAATTAATATTTTGCCCACAGATTTAGCAAATTTCTTGTATTTTCCCTGTTCAGTAAAATTTCAATGAAAGCTTTAAAATCTTGCAGATTATCAGCAGTATTTGATATTAAAACATATAATTAAAAACCCCCAAGAAAATATGTCATCCATGCAATTCATTGACATAAGAAATTAAAAATTCATCAGGTGGCTTTTGCTATTTGATAATATGGTGATGATGTTTGGAAAGCCAAAGCAATAGTAATTAAAAATATTTCTGCATAGGAGAAGGATCAGAAGAGAAGCATTTTATTTTTATCTATTTTATCATCTTTACTTAATGCTACTTCATTAGGTATTATTTGCATAATATAAGTGCATGTGGAGATTCTAAAACATAAAGCTTGGCAAGGTGCATAACACAAGGAATTTATAGTCTAATTAGGATTATAACGGAATAGCTAATTAGGAGCAACAGAAAAGGATAGGAGTAGAGCTTCTCTTCTCAATTATAATTGAAAGCCTGTCAGTGCAAATATGTTTTAAACACATTAGACATTAGAAAAAGGAGACTATTGAAAGGGGCTAAATAGCCAACAAGTGACTGAAATAAAAAGAAGAATTGCAAGAAAGGCAGATAGGGAATAATTTCTGTTATGTTTAAGTAACGTATGGAGCATTAATTTGACTAAAAAGAAGAGAGAAAGCTGCTGAATGGCTCGAACAGATACCTACCTTTATGATTCTACATGCAAGGAACATTTTGACATACACAAATGTAACATAACCTTGGCTACCAAAGCCTTTTTGATTTAATTTCTTGGCACACAAATTTTTCAGAGGAGGTCATGCCTTTTTAATAAATTTCACATCTTACTTTCTAGAGCCTGATATTTGTGTTTGTTCTTTTTCAAAATGAAAGAATAAAGCTAGAATAGATCGGCTCTCCTAAAAGATTTCTTTTTGTTGGTGAAATCAGGCCATTTCTGTGATTCCTTCCTCAATTTCTGGCTTTTTATACAGCGCATATTGAAAGGGCCATTGTGCCCCTGAGGAATGAAAGGGGGAAAGGAAGTGAAAATTAAAGAACCATGGATAGAGCTGAGAATCTGAGTAAAATTTCCTGGTGCATTATACATTCAAAGATTAAATAATTTGAAAACTAATGTAAATCTATAATAAATCAGAAAGGAGAACTGAGTTTTGCTACTGAAAGATCTAAAATTACTCTCCCCAGTGTTTGTGTGTATGTGTGTTTTGGGTTTTGTTGTTGTTGTTGTTGCAGTTTTGCTCTCTTTTTTGTGTTGTTTTTTTTTTTTTTTTTTTTAATAACTTTCTAGCACTTCATTGCAGATCATCATCCAACCCAGAAAAGAAAGACAGATTAACTTCATACATCCTGTACCTGCACTTTTAAGTTTCAGTTTCTAACACACAACAGTTCCACCTTTATTCTTGAAAGCCAGCCAGCAGACTTTTCCCATGCAGGGTAACCAGCAAGATGAGCAAAATCTTAAGTCAGCCATATCTCTTTGGTGCTAGCTGCTGCTGTTAAATTTTTTTATGACAGCATCCTCAATTATACCATCTCTCACTGTGTTTATACTGACATAAATACAATAAACCTCACTGTTCCTGCTACAGAGCTCTTGAATAATTTTTGAGCTCTAAAGCTCAGAATTTTACAGCTGAAATGTAGTTTATTATTTCTGGCAACCACGTGCAAAAATCTAAATTTATACACTGTGCATTACCAATGAAAGCCAAAGGAACTGAGACTGCTACAGCAACCTGCCCAAAAGGGATGCATAGCCCTTTAATCTATTCACAGCACCATTCTGAAGGGGTTTGCAAGTCAACACACAAAAGGAAAGAGAACATTAGTCAGCTAGGTAAGACCACAGAAACCAGCCTGAACCAGACAGTATTCTCTCTCTGACAGATGTGGATATGCTCTGGGAATTTCCTTCATCACAAGTGGCACACAGGCTAAGGCAACCAGACTGTTGAATAGTAAAGCATAATACATTGCTTTAGTGATTTCAGGCAGGCAGGATGTGGCTGCACTGCTCAGAGGGTAGTACACAAACTCTCTGGTTTTACACAGCTGGTCCCAGAGCTAATTACCCTCCTTGGACTCATCCTCGTTTTTGGCCATGGCCTTCTCTATGTCATGCTTTTGAGAGTTAGTTTGAGAGAGTTAGTGCTCAGGAATCTTAGTGCATCACTGTACTTGCAGTAATTTGATAGCAGATAGTGCCTGAGGCTTCGTGAATTCAAACTCTATGTGATTTACAAATTGCATTTTAAAATGTGCAAGTAATTAATTCCAAACACTTATGGTTATTTTCAAGTTGTAAGCAACTGCACAAAGTGCTGTTTGTATCAGCATAAATGACTACTTGAAGTATAAAGCTACAAACATTTGGATCTCTCAGTAGTCAGGAATTAAGTGCTCTGAATTTAGAGAATATGCATCTCATATAAAGAACACATGCAAAAACATACGGCTGGCACCACTTGACAAAAAATATGTATACTCTATAGATGTGTAGCTTAGATAAAACAGATAAACATATCCATCAAGTTTATGCATGCAAAAAATCAAAAGTACCACTATGGAAGTCAATGAAAAACCTTTCATTTTTATTCAAGATAGAAAGAGTAATTTCATCAAAAATAATAATCTGGAAATTTTAGTAAGCTGTGTTTTGCATAAATGAATCTTGCTACAAGTGAGATGCAAGCCTTGATGAGCAGGCAGCCAAGGATGAAGAACAAAACCAGTATCTTAGAAAACTTCCTTTGAAATGGTTTAGGTATCTTTTGAACATTCAATCATTTTTACAGTATTTTTCTCTCTTCACCACACAAATACTTTCCAGAGTGCAATGTTCTGTATTCTATATGCCTTTTTTAATATATCACATGATAAAATGTTTAGGCAAAGAAAATAACATTTATTGCATTATAAAAACAAAACGGAGCACAAAACTTCAGTACTAACCTAACTTTTCAAAATTTACTTAGAATGTTTCAATATTAATTTAGAATTTGAATTTAAATATTAGAATTGGCTTTTCCACTTGAAGTTTATATTGAAAGCTCTTAATGTGATAAATCAAATTACTACACTACTCTTGGAACATAAGTGATAAAAACATAGTGGTGATTTAAAGTAAAAAATTCGCAGTAATAAAGTTTTTTCTTCTTATGTAATTAGTAGTCATTTCCTTATCTATCACTAGCAATAGCATAGGTGCAATTAAAAACTTGAGTGATATTTTATGAATCGCCAACAAATGACATATTGTCAATTTGAGTCACATTTTATAAGACTTATCAATTAAAGAAAATTGCAGTTATAGAGGGTTCTAAATGAACCACGGACCTAAATTATTTTGCAAGCCTTATTAAATCTTCTCTGAAATAATTCTTTCTTTTTCAAGGCTGGTGGGCACATCCATGCAGAGAAATATGGGGGTTTGGGTTGATGGCAAGTTGGACATGAGCCAGCAGTGCCCTGGCAGCCAGGAGGGCCAGCCCTGTCCTGGGGACATCAGGAACAGCATCACAGCCAGGCAGGGGTGACTGTCCCACCCTGCACAGCTCTGGAATGCCCCACCTCAGGTACTGTGTGCAGCTCTGGATGTCTCAATATATGAAGCACACCAAACTATTACAGTGTGTGCAGAGGAGGTGTTGAGGGCGAGACTTAGGAGGAGTGGCTGAGGTCCCTTGGCTTGTCCAGCCTGGAGAAGGCTGAGGAATGCCCCATGACCTGCTCCAGGCAGGCAGCACAGAGGGACATCTGACCTCTGCCTGCTGACCATGGGCAGGACACAAGGGAACAGAATGAACAGAATGAAGCTGTGTCACAGGAAGCTCAGACTGGACATTAGGAAAAGGTTCTTCACTGGGAGACCGGCCACTGATCAGGCTCCCCAGGGAAATGGTCCTGGCACAGGCCTGCTGGAGTTCAAGGAGCAATGCTATGTTGTTTTTTCTTAGCCATGTGGTTTAATCTTAGGCCTTAAGGGAGTTGGAGTCAAAGACCCTCATGGCTCCCTTCCAAGTCGAGACATTCTATGATTCTAAGATTTGCTCAATTCTTTATTGAATGGCGTTTTTCTGTAGTTTGTTTGTGAGAAAGTAGATAATTGTATGTCATTAAAAAAAAAATCTTCAGTACAGAGAGCACATCTATGAAATAATGATGAATGATTACTTTCACAAACACATGCTAGGTATATTTGTCAAAAAGGTTAGTACGAAGAGTTTGGTAATAGCTTTCTTAAAACAGGACTTAAAATTACCATTTTAAAATGTCTAACTGACAAAAACAAAAAAACAAGCCAGAGTATATCAATGAAAAGTTTAAAATTAAATTTTAGCATTGTCATTGCCAACTGTCAAGCTGCTTAACTGCAGATTCAGAATGACCAAACACATCACAAAGTGTTACAATGGTGTAGCTTTAAGCATTCATCTTATGGCTCATTTATCTAATTTAATTCCATCAGGCAGACAGCTATTTAACCATCAAAATACACAACTCTACTTCCTTATCTTCTTTACTATTTTAGGTTTTTACAGACTTTATTTTGAATAGGTAAAAGCCAACACCTCTGCTTTTTTTCTGTTATAAAAAAAGAAACTTGCTAGACGTTGCTTGGGTTTTTTTCTATCAACACTTGAATCCAGATGTACTGCATCTCAGCTAAGTGCTCTAATCAGTTTGACTCCCTTTCTCAATTTCTTCTCTTGCTGTTGATCAACTTCACATGAATTAAATACTCATTAGACCATGCATCTAAGATTAATTTTATTTCTATCTACATGGTTGTCAAAGGGCACTTCAAAATAATTTGGATTGCTCTTTAAGTAGAATTTTGAGGAGGGAGGTTTGGTTAAAATTTCAGAAATTATTGTAGTTTAGCAAAACAGAATCTATTTTACATATATTAAATAATCATATTTCTCACATGAAGCTAATAGTATGTACAAAATAGAAACACACAAATTGTTGCAATTTGTTTAGGGACCTGTGGGCAACCATTTCAGCTGCAGCACTACTTTGAACATCGTAGCTCTGAGATTGCAGTGAGCTTGATCTAAGTAGACCCCAGTGGGGTCATTCCACAGTTATGGGTCCTGAGAATACTGGACTCAGATGGGTAATCTTGCACTGCTTGTTTTTATTTTTTAAACATTTTGCTTTATTTAGTAATTTTTAATTATTTATTCTATCGTATCAGGTTTTTTTATATTATGAAGACCTATTTCCTCTCCATCCACTCTGGACAGGATATCTGATCTATTAGTCAAAAAAGTTACATACTTCAAACAGAAATAGTGACGGACTAATTATTTGCTACCCTAGTAAAAAAGTTCATTTATTAATTGATAGTTTGTACTTGAGCAAACTTAAAATCAAAACCCCAACGCTAACACATTTTTTATGCAAAAACGTGGTTTTAAGAGAAGAGAGTTAAATTAAGTTCAAAAATTAATCAGCAGTAATCTTGTACACTTTCTCCCCCCAAAAATAAAAGATCAGTCTTCAGGATATCTTGTAAATATTTCTTCTTTTTCAGTTAAGTATCCTAAACTGTTTTTCAGTGATATGATTATCCTTCACTTGAGAACATGTTTTTGAAGCTGACATTGATCCCTTAAAGTAACAGTCTATAACAAATGAACAGTAAAGTCCTAATTTCAAAGCAAAAAGAAAAAAAGGCTGAATTCTTGAGACCAAATTAATGATTGTTGAAAATTTCATTTTTTTCATAATTAGGAAATTTAATACAGTTATTCTCAGAACTCTATGGGCATTTATCAAATCCTTCATCTTTTTACAACTGCCTCTGAGGTTTATTTTTCATTTTTAGTAAATGAATCTTTCTCTGATCTTAACTTTGCTCATATTGCTTATGGTCAGGTTTTTATGGTCAAGAAGTTTTGTTTTCCATTCTTTGACTTAACTGCATCATTCTGGATACCTCTGCTATGTTTTCATTGTGCTGGTCATCTCATTTTTTTCATTTGTTCTCAGCTTACAGGCCCCTTATTTCACAGATCAAGCTTTGACCTGGCATCTTTTAATTTTTTTATCAGGTCTCTCCATACCTACTGACACATGCTATAACCAGAACATCTAAACATAGATATATGTGTGTATAAATACACACACACACACACACACACACACACACACACACAGATACATAAAACTACTTGTATCTATGTCCTTAAATCCCTTGGGTGTGATCTACTAGTCCTGCACTACTATGTAAAAATTTATATAGTATCTGCTTTCCTGTCTGATTTTCCTGAAACCCTTCTCTGACTTCTTATTTGACTAGTTACAATGAGGGCTTTTTCCAAATTTCATCTCAATGTAAATACCACGCCAAATCAAATTATTCTGGAAGTGAACAAAATTGCTCAGACAGGAATCTACTATGTCACTCTAAAAGTTAGAGACTATAGGGTGTATATAGGGAAAATATTCTCATTTTATCATGTAATGTAACATCAATAAGCAAAATTATTGGAAAATGTTATTTTTATTTTCCTTTTAAATTTTATTTTCATTGTAAACATGGATAATATGGGATCAGGACATCTTTTTGTCCTCCTTAAACTTATAAAACAGTATTTGTCTAAACATCAGAGGCTGAGAATAAATTATAACATAATTACTTGCTACCTCAGAAAGTGGAGATAACAACAAAACCATCAATATCTCTTTGTTATTTTTTTCCAAAAACCTCAGCTCTGCATCTCTCTATTCAGTTTATTTTACTCTGAGTCACAGCCTCTTTTTCCTTTCAACCTTTATCAAGGAATACCTTTTTTGATTTTGGGTATATATAAATGTGTGTGTGTGTGTGTGTGTGTGTGTGTGTGTGTAAAAATATATATTTTATCCACAATATTTCTCCAACAGTAGTTCTTAAGTATGAAACCTGATTAATTATTACTTGTTTTTTTTGGACTTTTCTGACATATGAACTTTTTTACTTTATTGTCTTCTTTATTTTCCCTCCAATAGATGGATGTGTTCTTAATGATAATATATTACATGTTCTTCCCTTCGCAGCTATTTTTATTGTGAGAAAAAGCTTACCATTGTAATATCACTAATCCAATTTGTATTCCTAATGTTAGCTTCATAAAAATCTTGACTCATGCAACTATAATCAACTAGGGATTCTCAAAATTACTGAGAATTGAGAACCTAATTATACAAAGTTCATTTAGAAGTAGTCACATATCATAAATCAGCTATTAGTGGAACTACTGAAGAGAATGAAATTAACTTTCAAAATGTTTCAGAATTGTACTGCACAATATTTCAACCTCAAGACAAAGAAGGCAAATGTTTTGGGTGACACTATTATGGTAGCTGAGATTGAGGCAACAAAGAACTTTTTAATTCTCAGGGAAAAAAAACATTAACAGAATATAGGTGGCCATTGATTGACTCTGAATATTTTTGTAAGTATACAAAAGTATAATTTTTAAATATTTTGTATATACCTATAGAATGTTTTTGCAGAAACTCATGGTAAACTTCCTGGCTTCCTTGCAGTAGTTGAAAAGTCCAGAGTTGGTGTTATTTACCTTATGGAAAACCAGGACAAGTTTTTAATAGTTGCCTCATCTTTCAGGATTTACCTTTGAATTTTTCTCTGAGGATAATTTTCTATTTAGGGGATCCGGGCTTTTTATTGACAGAAAACAAGTTAAAAAAAAAAATTAAAAGCAAATGGCTTGACAGTAAAATTCTCTAAACTTTCTAAAATGGCATTGACTTATTTGATTTCTGCTCAGAGTGCATTCAAAGCTATGAGTGAGCCTTCAGCACAGCCCAGCTCCACTGGTCTCACTATGGCTATACTTTAAAAAGGGAATTTCTGAAACTGTGCAGCAGCCACAGAAACAAAATGGTGAATACAAGAGTTCATGCTGTTTACATCTTCTGGAAGACTTAGTAATCCACTAGGAATTCTTCTAGCAAAACCAGCAGTTATACAGTTAAACAATGTATAAATTATGGGACACCACTTCCTAATTTTTCTTGAATTATTATGTAACAAAACTGCAGAAGGTAGTATTTTTTCAGCATCAGCAAAACTAGAGAAACAGACCACAGAGAACAAGGCTGTTACAATTTTTCAGTATGTAAACCTCAGAGTTTTATTTAACTGTTATGTTATCTTGAATGTGTGCCACGAAATTAGTTTATGATGACAAGAAAGAAGAATACCATCTGTAAACAGAACTGTAACAAAAGATGCTTTCATGGAAAAGATCAAGGTTCTTAGAGAAACAATAGGGCAACACGTTTTGCTTGAAGTTATATGTGAATGGGAAAGGCTACCTCATGGCATATGTTCCAGACTGATAAAATGAAATAAAATAAGCAATGTCTAAAATCTCTCATCAAATCCACATTCCACATTAATTCTAAAAATTCATTGAGGCAACGGCTCAGCTCATAGAAATCATTAACTGTTAAATAACTTTTGTGTTATGATTTTTATTTCTTGTCAGAATGTACACAGAATTCTTTGGATTTCACGTAAAGTCTGCAGGAGGTTTAGGACCACACCTGATTTTTTAATGAAAAGTTTAAATTCACAGAGTTACAAATTATGGACAGAATTTCAGTCCTGTGAAAGATATTTGTATGCAGGCAAACACTGCCAAAACAGGCAGTATTTGGAGAAATATAAGAAGTATTTAGTAGACACTGATGATAGCATGAACTTATGTATATTTTTCAGACACCTGTTTGCTACCTCTTACTAAAAGGACTAAAAAGACAAAAACAAACATCTAAAATCAGACACTGAATAGTTAGAAAATTTTTGTTTCTTTCTGTTTTGAAGTGAAAGAAATCTCCCTTGAGAACTGATTGAAATCAAACGCAAAAAACAGACCTGGCCAAAATATTTGTTTGGTTGGTTTTTTTTTTGTTATTATTAACTTTTGCAGTTGTTTTGGAGCACAAGTATGAAATATTTCTTTGCTGTGAGGAATTATGATCCGAGAGCTCTCAGTCACAAGTAACCATTCCTGGATAAAACAACTGCTCTTGGTTTCTCATCCACATGGGTAGCAAGAATACTGCCAAGGGAGGAGTAGGAGTAGCAGGAAAGGGTGTCCACAGGGCATGAGAACAGGCTGAGGAGCACAGGAGACCAGAGGGGCTCTCCCTAATCCAAGGGGAAAAGTTCAGGTAGGAGTGTCAGATTCCAGCAGAACAGCACTTTACTAAGGAGCTGGTGCTGGGCAAGAGGGCTTTCACCTCTTTGACCACAGGGTTCCTGTAAGGAATGAGGAAAGGAGGGGACACACAGGATCTGCCAGGCTGAGCAGGGCAAGAGTTCTGCCTAGAGAAGAGAGCTCTAAACTAAGATTTTCATGGACAGATGCCAAAACCTAAAGGCAAATGGGAGGACAGGCCCAGGGCAGAAGACATGGGAACAAGGCAATGAATGTTTCTCTCCCTCCCTTCCTCTCACAAAGCAACAAGAAGCCATTTGTAGTGCCTGTAGGCAAAAATGTGCTCCACGGGATGCACACTGGACAAACTGAAACTGCATATACAGTCACAGAACTGTGGTGGCACAATTCACCTGAATGGAGGGCTCTAATGGATAGCCATAGACTCCTAGGAAATGCAGGGGGAAAAAAGAAGAGGCTGCACCTTACAAGAAGTAGGATCTTGAATTAACAGAACTGTCTCTGCTGCACTGTAGGCAGTGAGCTCTTGAGCTCCTGTGGGCTAGAATGAGAAGGGAAAGTCAAGAGGGAGGTCATTATTGTGAATATCTGCTACAGGTCATCTGATTGAGCAGTGATCACAACTCTCAAAATGCTAAAAGTTTTGCAGACTCGAGGTCTGGTTATCATGAGATTTTAACCACTCCAGCATCTCTGGGGACAGCAGCATAGCAGAGGACAAGCAATGCACTAGATATCTGATGTCATATTTTCTTTTAATGCAGGTACTGGACAGGTCAACCTGCTGTAGGAGCAAAGAACATTCAGATAAATCATATTTAACAGCAGCTGTGGTCACAATAACCATTAGTTCAATATCTTGAGGGAAGCAAGAAAGGCAATTTATAGAATCAACACCTTGGATTTCAGCAGAGCAAACTTATTTAAAAACTTATTTATGAAGTGATAAACAGAATGTCATAGTTTTGAAGGGCAGGACCGCCATTCAGACAGACTTTTATGTCAGGATTTAACAAGCTGGAAGAATAACAGAAATCTCATGAAATTCCAAAAGAGAAATGCAAAGTCCTACACCTAGAACAGGATCATTCCATGCAAAAATTATTTGCTAGGTGGCAGCTCTGACAAAAGGACCCGAAGTCCTGGTGAAACACAAGCGGAGTGTATGGTGCACCTGTGCAGTATTGAAAGCTTACCTCCTATGGAGTGCACGAGCAAGAGCACAGCCAGCAGCTAAAGAGAGAGCTCATCTGCTTGACACTTAGGAGAACCCATCTAGAATGCTTTGTCCAGCCTAGGGTCCTCCAGCACAAAAGAGACACTGACATTGACAGACTAGAACAAGCCCAGAGAATGGCCACTAACACTTCAAGATGCTGAAGAACACATTGTATGAGACAAGAGGATGAAAGAAAAGGATTTTTCAGACTGGACAAGTTGAGGGCATGTGAAAATCTAACAGTACCGTTTAGTTTAGGAAAGAGCCAGAATGGAAACAGAATTTTTTCATAGACCCACAACAGGAGAAGAGGAAGTAGACATAATCTGTAAAATTCTAATTTAAATTGGATGTGGGAATTAGGGTAGCTGGGAACCATAACAAGTTTCCAGAGAGACTTTAGTATTTTAATCTATGGAGATATTGAATTTTTGACTAGGCAAAACTCTGAGCAATCTAACACAACTTTGAAGTTATCCATGCTCTGAGCAGGAGTAGGACTCAAAGGGACTGGACCATCCTTCAAAGTTTACATTACTGGAGCTTTTTCCTGGCCAGGTCCTGTCATGGAATTCATATAGCTATACCCCATCTAAACAGAAAGGAAAATAAATAAGTAGATAGCATCTATTTCTGAATGCAAACTCTGGAGTGTCATTGCTTGAGTTATTACAGTTTTAAATGGTGACAATTTTTATACAGTACATTAGTGCACTTTAATTTAGGGACAAAAAAATCTCAAAAGAAATTTATTTAATCTGCTGTTTGTATTTAAAAGACATTTCATGTATTCATTTTTTACCTCTGCAAAAAGGAACTGGAAAATCCCACGATGCACCATTCCCAGGACTCACAATACATGTCAACATGGCATGGCCTTCTAGGATGTAACCAGAGATACAGCTATATCGGATTTTATCTCCAATGTTGAATCTGGTTCCATGAAGTACTCCTTTAGGTATTTCTCCTGGATTGCCACATGTATGACTAGGTAATACTGCCAAAAGAAAGAACGAAATACATTGCAGTTAAAATTTGCAGAATGAAATAATACTTGTCCAAAAATTATAATTAACTATTTGGCTTTGGGTTTGGTTTTTGTTTGTTTGTTTGCTTTTCAATCATGATTCCTTATACAAATAGTTGAAATTAGGTTATGGAATCTACTTGTGCAAAACATTTCAATTTTCAATAGACCTTATCATTTTCAAAGCTAATTACAAATTCATTTCTTGATTTAACAGTCCTTCAAGGAAGTTCTTTACAGATCTATTTTTAATCCTACATATCTTGCTGCTTTTCTTTGAATGGAGTGAAAGAACTTTTTATTTAATTCTACCTTGTAAATATTGCAAAGATATTCATACAACATAATTAGGTGTGCAGGCAGTAGGAAGCCCTTTATGTACAGTTTTCATTTAGGTCGTGAAATAGCTGTTTAAAAGAATCTAATAATTAAATGTTCTCTGAGTAAATTAAAGCCTCAAATATATATAAAAAAGTTTTATTTTCTTCTTAGTTTCACATTAGTTCAGGTTCTTGAAAATAAATTAAGTCAATATTTGTTAAAAGAAACAGAAAATATGAAGGGAACTTAGCAGTGACATTGGGTAAATATGAATGGAAACATTTTCTTTTTTTAATTGAAGAAGCTTAGTATCATTTATAATTATTATTTATTTGAAAGAGATTGTCTGAACAAGTTATCATCTTAAAGATTATACTCCTTCACATACAAAAAACCAAAAATGTGTGTAGGGGAGAAGGAAAATAGAATTGGTTTTGTTCTCAAACTTCTTTGAAAGTTTTTAATAGCACACTGTTCCTTTCATTGAAGTAGTACAAATTAAAATTATTTAATTTCCTTCGAGAAGAACAATAAGTGCCGTTGCTAAAATGTGTCATGGACAGAGCACCGAAGATAAATATGTGCATCAAAGAAATGGTGGTCTGAAAAGCTCACATATAATACAGGCATCATTTCAGAAGCCACATGTTGATGAACAAATTCTTTCACCCCATGCTCCCTTCTTTTCCTTATTCTACCCATCTGCAGAATAAGCAGATAACCATGCCAACCTCTAAGCTGCATGTGGAGAGGATTAATTACTCAATACAAGCATATCCTAAGAATGTTTTAAAGCATTATATCAATGTATCAATATTAATTATGCCCCATTATACCACATAAGTTCAATTAGTGAATGCACGCCCTAAATTCATTACTCAATTAGTCACAGTAGCCTTTAAATGATAGTAATTACACTTAATTTATAAACCAAGTTATATAAAATTTTTTGAAAAGGTAAGAAACATAAAGACAAAAAAGTTAGAAGAGAGAACGTTTTTGCTTACAACATAATTTTATTATTAAAAATACCAAAATGTTCTATAAATATTAGCAAGGAAACAAAAATCATCTAAGACTGTTGCACCTATGTTCTGGCCTTCTGATGTTGATGGATTTCTTTTACACTTTCTCACACTCTTTCTGGTAAACAGTAGATGTTTTGCATTCCTCCTTGGAGGAAGAGAGAATTGAGGGACATGTAATGAACCAATGGAGTCAAGAGGTCTCATCATCACTGTCCAATCCATGCTCATTGTTGGAATTCTATAAATAGACATGTAATGTAAATAAAGAAATATTTTCCTGATCGATATCCTTGGAGTCAGTTGTGTCTCTCTCTCTCTGTGTCATTCTGTGACATCAAACTCTATTGAATGATGAGTTAGACATACCTTCTACTCATTGCAGATCAAAAGAGATAAGATTTCTTGAATTAAATAAACTAATTAGGGTTGTTTGTAAATAGCTATCAAAGGTAGAAGCAAACATTGTGATACCTGGTTTATTTTGTACTGTTTCATCAGATTTAGCAGAATAGGATATTTCTTTGGATATGCCACTCACATTGTTAAAAAAGTCACTGATTAATTCACAGATATGAGAAAGATTACATATAAAATAAATATATCAGAATGATTGTAATAAAGATACTTATTTGTATTTCAAAAAGCTGTAAATCTGTTACAAGCTGGAGGATATACTCCTATATGTTATTACATGCTTTTGGCACTGCAGAAAATGCTACCGCTCTCTTCAAACTTTCCCCTTTATGATGGCTTAGTCATGACAGGTTAACACATGTATTTGTTCAGTACAAGTCAAACAAATACAAATTTTTACCTCCTTTGATACAGGAGAATACTTGCATTTGAGACAAAAATTTCTTTCTATTATTTTCTAATCAAAACATTTTTACAAAGAACTCTAAATTAATGTAGTTTTATGAAAAGATCTGATGCATGCAGCAAAAATTTATGCAACCCAAAAGCCAGTTTTTATTTTTATGAGAAAGTTTTCTATCAGAAAAAAAACAATTGCATTATTCAAAGCTACTGTGAATTCTGATAAACTGCATTCCCAAGGAAACACATCACAGAAAATCTACATCTGCCAAATAAATAACAACTGTCATGGGCTAACTCTTGAAACTGTATTGCAGCAAGTCAGTCTTGTATCTCTGTAAAGTCTCCTAAATATGATGTTTACCTGCTTCTTCTTACTAGTACTTCTGTCAAAAACTCCAGAGAAAATGGTACTTGGCATCCTGAAATTGGCATGCACTTTACCACAACCTCCTAAAACCTAGTAAAAAATGAGTGATCTGAGAATGACAGCCATACTCAATTATACATGTAATAGTTCACAGGACTTCACCACTTTTCAAGATCAAGCATTCAACTACATTATTTATATGCTTTTCTAAAACTTTCACTGAAGTATATTGAGATAGACAGTTTCATCTGCACAGACTTTAGTGTTTCTAGTCTAGACCTAAGATGAATTAGCCTTTGAAGGTTCCTAACAGTGAACAAAATAGTTTAATCTTTGAATTATGAGGACTTTAGCTGACCAAAGTTATCATATGCATCCATCATGCTTTAAATTCATTGCCAAATTTTCAGTAAAAGACCCATATTTGTCTGTAGAGTTACTGAGGTCTACTGTTAATAAGACTGCAGTCACAGTTTCTTGATTCATTAAATAATTTGATGTTCATTGTGTATTGAGAACTATTATAAACTATACTACATTGAAGCACTTAAGGTAATGGATTTTTTATATAGAACTAATGTTAGAGTGCTCTCACCAAGCTTCATATCCTTTTTTTTTTTTCCCCACCCAAGACCTTTCCAATTTTGGGGAAAAAAAAAAAGTAATTACAGTGTTTGAAGAAAAATCTGTGTAATCTTGGTATTCAGTCTTATCAAAAAATATGCACAGTGGGATAGCCAAGGATGTCTTTCTCCAATTTCTTCTTCAAGTGAAGGGTCTATCTTCACCATTCTGACAGACATAAAAACCTGTATAGACTTCACTTCCTAGCACAGATCAATCTGTAGCAATGCTCCTAAATTAAGATTTATTAATGAAAATAAGTTAAAGACAGGACTTCCTCATACATTACCTCTGTCTTCCTGGACAGAAGAAATTTTTAACAAATGCACATGATCAAAATCCATAATGCAAAAAAATAATGATCTAAAATGCCGAAGGTTAAACTTCCTACTCAAACTAACTATGCGTTCTACATTTTAATCTTTTTCAGAAAAACATTCAAAACATTGCAATCTATATGCTAAAATGTAATGCTAATATTTATTATGAGATAAAAGCAAAAGGCTACAACACAGCAGGACTGTAAAAAATATTAGAAAAATGGCAGCTTGGTGATATATGAATTTTCAATTAAAGATTATTAAATAAACTCATATTTTAAAAATTACACACTCGTAAATGGTGTTTATCAGATTATTAATTTATACAGCCTTCTCAAGACTTCCTAAGGTTAAACTTTTCATTTATGTGCAACACAGGCCACTTGAAATAATATTTACAGCACTTTAACAGAGTAATCCTTTGCTTTCCCTTATGAAGAGTTTACTTCATTTTTTAAAATATATATTAGACTTCATCACTACCTCTTTCTGATTTATCATAACAGAGAAACCAGAATTAGACAAAATTAGACAGCAGTGGTTTCTAATGAAGCCAAATCGAAATATAAATGGTAGCTGCCACTGGACTGAATAAACTTTTGAAGGACTATTTCATCCAAGGTTTCTTACTATGGTCTCCACACTAAAATACAAGTCTTTAAATACGTAATAAACAATGCCTAAATCTTTTCACGTGCTCACTTCAAGCAGTGCCACTGCTGCTGTCCCTTCATGGCATCATGACACTGGCAATGCAGTGTCCTGATTTGGTAAGATCTTTTGATCTTTTTTACTATTTTGATTTAAGAAGTTGAGTTAAAAAAAAGATACTTTCTGATAAATCCTGAAGGGCTTGAGGTCTCTGGCAGCCCAAATCCTATTAAGTGTTACATGAATAAGACATCTGGATTTGAACCCAGTCGTAAAGCTATGAAAATTAACTTCCCACCCTTTGCTTGAATTATTATTCAGAGGCTCATTTTGACAATAATTTTCAGGAGAAATAACAGATTTCTTTTTTTTTCTCAGATGTCACAATCATCAACTAGATTGCAAAGATCGCCTAGAGGCCTTAGCAGCAAAAAGCTCGAACTGCTTATGTCAGTTAAAATTATATCAGTTTCACCCTTCCATGAACCAGTTGCTCAGCTTATATAGGCCACACACAGTAGTGGAAACTTGACAGCAATAATTCAGAAAGCAGCTTAATGCCAATTAGGAAAAAATAGGAAGGGAAAACAAGAAAGAAAAGGAACTAAATAAATGCTTTTCTCTGTTTATTTCAATAACATTATATGACATTACAAGGGTATAGTATATTTGTTATATTTTGTTACTGAAACAGCTGGAAAAGTTTTCCATGTTGCACTTAACTTTAGCCAAACGTAAAGTTACTGACTTTTGCTGTTCCATTGTCCCTCTTCTACAGTCTCTTGAGCATTTTCTAACATTACTTTAAATTGGTTGTCACAAGCAAAACCACAGACAAAGGAAAAAGCATAAGCTAGGAGGAGGATAGATAGTCCTTTGATACCAATGACAGCTTTGGAATTACAACACTGAGAGGCACTTCAGAAGTTCTGTGGAGAAAATCAGGATTTCAGAAAATTTCAGGGCTTATGTCAATGTGTTCACTGGGTATGAAGGACAGCCCATGATTCCCTGTCCTCGTAGCTGCAGTAAGAATTGCATTTTACCATTTCATGCATATATAGAAGACAATTACAATTACAATTACAGAAGAAAACAAGTTTTTTGAGGAAGGTAATTACTATACTCCTAAAAACAGAACACAATAAGCTCACAAATAGATTTAAAAAGCTAAATTTTCTTGCAAGAATGGCATTGAAACTAAAGTCTCTACTCAGCAAACTGAGTATCTTTTCCAAGTTTTAACTTTCAGTTTAATATTAGACTGGAAGAGCTAATGTGGAGTCATTAAGGGTAAATCATGTGCAGAATTTTCATCTTTATTCACTCCAAAATGAAACGAGGAATTTTTTCTCAACTCCAGAGTTACAAATAATCATGATCAGAATTTACTACTAGAAGAGTAGTACCAAAATTGTTTGTCATCTGCACATGCGCACATACACAAAAAAACACAGACAAAAATAAACTGTCAAAGATTTAGTCTGCAAGTTACCTAACATCAAATTTTCATCCTTCTTAAAAATTATTTCATGAAAAAATTTAATGGATTCCACTAGGTTTACTCTAAGAAAAGGAAAAGTTCACTCATAGAAACAAAAACATACAAAGTGCAAGTTCGTGGAATACCTGATAATTAAGCCATATTTACACTACAAGGTGTCAAATGCAATATTCAAAGGTCTATGTGGCACAGATATGTACCTATTGAAACATTCAGTATGGTCCTCTATTTATCTGCTGGCAACATTTTTTTGTTAAGGGTCTCTTTATTGGGCCTAGTTGCAATTTTTTTCTTAAAATAATCCAAATAAACAAAATAAAAGCCCACCCAGTCTTATTGGCTGACAGAAATAAAGCTGTTATGTTTATTTTTGCTACCTTATTTTTATACCGTCCCAGGATCAGAAGAAATTTCTTTCCTGTTACATGCTAATTTGTGCACACAAGAACCACTGCAATATTTGCTAGATAAAATGCTTAAATTATATCACTTTTGAAAGATACAGCTTTCTTGTTTTACAAGCATTTACCCAACTGTGTCTGTCCATCTCTAAGGATGTGCAAAATTGTATTGGATTGAAAGCTATGAAAATCATTTAGGAGTATACAGCACCTTTAAAACTTTAATACAACTTTTGCATTAAGATTGATATTTTAATTTTCTTTTGCAGGTAATAACCAAAGATTGATGGATTTTATTTTTAGTGTGTTCACTTTTATTATGTAATAAATGTCTTGCTGTTAGTTATAAGATCATAAAAGTCAGTATCATACAAACAATGCCAGAAAACTTTCAAGTGCAAAAGCAATCTGAAGTTGGAGCTAAAACTTTCTATTTCCTCATACTTATTTTGCCTCAGATTTACTACACACTTTCTTAGCTGAACTGAGATCAGCAAGCATATTTTGAGTTTTTAGATCTCTCTTGAAAGAGGGGAACAAGTGGAGCATGACAGCCCAGGCCAAAGCTGTAAAAGTATTTGAGGCTGTGCAAAATTTATAAACAGAAATTTTGTCAGCAATTAAAAACCAAAAGTAATTAGTAAATTTCTTTAAAATATCAAAATAATGCCCTTTAATCACCTCTAAAATGTTCAGTGTATTCTAAGCCTTCCAGTTTGTCAGTGCAATTATCAGAAGTATGCACAGTATCTGCTCTTTGCATTCTGAGAAAGACCTTCTAGCAAAGAAGGAGCTCCTGTCTTCCCAGCTATCCTTCCACAGCATTAAATTTCCAAACTGTGAAAAACAAAAATGTAATTGGAAGACTACCTCTAGTTCCTCACCTCATGTATGATAATGAATGAATCCAATAAAATATAATTTTTAACCTGACCACTGTTGAGGATCCCATTTGACAAAAAACCTTCCTTCATTTAAAAATAGTCCATCCTGTCCCTGAAAGCCCTAGGGACACAAGGGTAAAAATGACGATATCTCTGCGTGTTGAAAGAGGTACTTATCAAGCAAATGGACAAATATAATAAACTGTTATGACCTTATGTGAAGACTCACAAACAGATCTGATCACCCATGTTCAAATTAGAGTAACTGAATATGAAGCAAATGCAGAGCAGGACTCATTAAGTGATCAAGAGCTGGAGAGCTTTTAAGAGGATACTGGAAGGTTTTTACAGCCACAATCTGAAAAATGAAGATTAAAATGCAGTCACTATGAAGACACTGGAAGGCAAACACCAGGTCATAAGAAATATTCAACCAGCTGAAGGCAAGGCTAGGAATAAAAGCAGAAAAATCACAATTACAAGCAGGTTGAAAATGAGATGCATTATCTTGGTATATTAACATGATGAAAGAAAATATATTGCACAATAAAGATTTTTTATATTCTTGTTACTATTAAAAATGCGGTGGACTTTAAAAAGATTTGCACATATCTTATGCAAGTATACAGAAAATTTTACACATCTAGCAATCTGAAGATCATTTTTTCCTGTATTTTTTTCCTGGAATCTCCTGACACATGAATCTATTCGACCCTGGTTGAGAAGTATGGTACAAAGACAAAAGAAAAAGATCTAACTTACTGAGGGCGAGACAACAAGACACATACTACAATTGTACAGATGAATTGTGAATAAAAACTCTTGGAAAGAGATTTCACAAGCAGATATTCTCTCTATTGCTTCCAACACTCTGAAATGATTGCTGCGGCTAAATAAAATTGGATTTTGAATTACTAAGACCTGCCATATAAGGAAAGGAGAGTAATTTTACCAGAATAAGACATGAGCTTACTCTTCTTTAAGTTTTAAAGTTGCAATAACATTGAATACAAATCTTGTAGATAAGCTTCAAATAATGCTTGTTAAATATAACCAACATTCATTATGTTTCAGCAAAATACATTCAAGAAGAAAAAAAATCTTTAAATCTGAACAGATAAAGCTTAATGCAATGTATCTAATTTTCAAAGTGTCCTGTATTATTTGATAAATACAAACTGTGGGACTTGTATGTACCACATTTCTGTTCTCAAGCCTCACTACTTAGAGGTCAGGGAAAACCTCATAGGACTGATAGACAAGGAAAGGAGAAATGGCAGATTAAATTTGGAAAATATCAGCTTCAGTAATTGATACACTACTGATGATTTAATAAAGGCTTATCTTCAACTAACACCAGCTTGCTATCATATCTGCAGACCCTTATTACTAATTAAAGTAAGGTAATAGTCTTTCAAAACCCATTTTTTCTCTCTTTCTCTCTTTCTTTCATTTTCTCCTTTCTTTCTTTCACCTTGATTTGCTCTTTATTCAGATTACAAAAAAGCCCCAGATTACAAAAGCTCTCTTCTCTGGTGCAGACATTGCCTCACTTCTGCCACTGTGGTGGCTTATAGCAAAACTAGACTGTGAACTCTTGCAAGCTTTCCAGAACTATTCTACTGTGCTTAACACTTTCATAAGTGGCACTCTATTGCCCCCAGAGACTTTATCTTGCTAACAGACAATCATGAGGCAAATTTTTAACAGGAATTCAGTATGACATACAAGCCTCTTGTCTGTGGCCATAATTGAAAATGAAAGGAATTGGGACCTATAGTTAAGTCCTGGAAATGTAGCACAGCAAATGTTTAGCCACTAACTTTTTATTCACATTCCTTATTGATACAGTGTCAGGAAAAAAAGGCTCTGTCCTGTCCTTGTCCCTGGTCAATGGTAAGAATTGTCTTGCACACAGGTTAAAACCAGGAGTCTGTATGTCCAAGTCCTTCCAGTTTCCTGAAGGAATGCTGATTGATTTTTCTTTTTCCTCTCCTAGTTCAATACTTCATTCGGTTGCCATTGTTAGAAATTCTTGTGGTAGCAGAAATTCATAGCAGTGTCTTTTTCAACTTTGTCCCCATTTGTTCTTAGATATGGCATCTGAAATCTATGGGAGTTAGAAAGACTTTTGTCTGGTTAGCATTTGCAGGCTCATACTTCAACAAGGGTGACATGTAACATGCTCACCACTCTGGCTGTATGGAAAAATAGCAATATAAGGGCAGGAGAAGAATTTGCCATCTCAAAAGCTTCAGCTATAGAAGAATTATAAATAGCTTGCTACCTGGGAAGTCCTCAAGTAACATACATTTCAATGTGCAGCACTTTGTGGACCTAAATGGAAAAGTGAGTATTTTGCACTCCACAGCTACAGCCTGTGAAAGGTTAACATGATTTTGATGAAAATACTAATTTCAATGTGAGTTTAGAAAGGCAAAAGTTGATAAACTTTCATGATTTAGACGACTTCAGGGTAAAAAAAAAAAAAAAAAGATTTGCAAATTAATTGGTGTTATGTGTGTCTCACAACATGCAACACATGTTTTTTATTTAACCAGCCAAGGTGAGGCAGAGAGTGCTCTTTAAAACAGCAAATTCTGTCACCAAACCTCTGTTTTAACATAACAACATGATTTTCTGTTGCATATTTTCAGTGCTTTGCACTGATCCCTTTTTCTTACAGTGACTTATACAAACAATCTATAAATAAGTAAAAAGAACTGATCTGGATTTGAAAAGAAAATAAAAAAATCCCTCCAACACACACGCAATTGCATGTTTGGCAGGATGACTAAGCTGCAGTGGGTAACACCACTGAGATGCTCGTCAGCTCAGTGTGGGAATAAGTATGAAGAGCGTCAAGAATAAAACGAGTTCAGAGAGCAAAATGAACTACATTATGAAGCCATAATCCAAAGTTTCTTAATGACAACTGCTTGCTATAAAGTAGATTCCTTTCATGGTAGGTAGAACAAATACCTGGTAAAATGGGTCATGCACAAATGGGAGGAGAAGGAGAAACAAGAAGAGAAAGAAGGTCCAAACTCTACATATGCAATTTCACATTATGTTGTTCTTGGAACTCTAATTAATTAGGAAAAGAAAAAAAAAAAAAAAAAAAAAGACTATTTTAGGGACTGAATAAACAAAACCTTAAATTGATTTTGATTTTGTTTTGGTTAATTGAGGGATTTTTTCCTACATTTTTTTTTCTCAGTAAAATGAAGTACCATCTTTAGAACTTCTGAAATCTCTGTCCTGTAAGTACATATTTTAGCATGTATTTATTAGCTGACAATATCTGCTATTTCTAGAAATGATCTGCTACCCATCATGCAAATCCATCCTAAAGTATTTTTTGGTTTTGGGGATTTTTTTAATGGTCAGTTTTGACATGAGAAATCTTAAAAGCTCCTTCAAAAGCCCTCAAGCTTGACTCATGCCAGGCTGATATGCCTATATCCATTATGTGTGAGCACCCTGCTAAAAATCCTTCTGCACTGATGGGACAAGGAAGCAGGAATCTAGAGAAAAGAAGTTACTTAAACCCACTGCAAACATAAATTAAGTACTCTGGTGTTAAAAGTACTTCATTTTGTTTGCATTCTATATTACAGAATCAGAAAAAGGAAATAAAAATATTAAACCATAAATGTCACAAGTTCAGTCATCTTGTGATGACCTGTGGTTGTTCCCAGAAGAAGAATTGAATTTCTAAGAGTGAAACCTATAACACTGTTCACTAAATAATAACTTTGCAAGGAACTGAAGAGTGGCAGTGAGTGGCCAAATTTCTCCAGACATTTCCTCTGAAATATTTGGTGTAAAATTCCCTTGAAATTTCTAAAGCACTTGGATCCTAAGGCTTGAATTTGATTTGCATTAGATCACAGCAATTCTTAATGAGCAAAGATTTCCTAATCTGTAGTCACAAATACAACTTCCTTTGTTTTTTAGTTTTTTTGAGTTTTTTTGTTTGTTTGTTTTGTTTTGTTTTTTCTTTTAAATCTTAAACGAATTTTTCACAACTGGACATTTAGACTCCACACAGATAATGTTCTGCACCTGACTAAAGTCTATACTGGTCCAATTTGTAATTTATTTGGTCAATAATGGTCTAATCAAAACTTACTCTGCAGAGGACAAAGTCTCAGGACCATCTGGATCTGGAGATGACATAGATTTTCATCTACCTCTTCTTATTAGATTCTGGCTGGAACTGGCATTTACAGACAGACACAATTTAAAAAATTCCATGCATTCTCCAACTCTGCCATTCTTTTGGGACTCCTACACCATCAAAGTAGTAAAAAACCCCAAAACAAATCAGAAGAAACTCAGTAATTCTTTGCAGCATTTTTATGTACTATGACATTCTGTCCACTTTGGTTGTCGTTGTATATTTAAACCATAAGCACAAAACAGCACATGGAACACCAGAAGATATTTTCATACACCTCAGTTTTGTCACAATCTTGGCAGCAGAATTAGTTTTGTGGCTATTTAAACAATGAAGCCATCTGTGAGGCTGATGCCATATCAAAGAAAGTTTACTTTACTGCAATACTTGTTCAATGTGCAGCTAAAGAAGATTGTCTGCTATTATTTGTCTAAAAGATTATTTACTGGAAGCAACGGAAGAGAGTTTAATACTGAAATTGTCCCAGAACTCATTAATTTCATGTTTGCTTCTGTACTACAAATATGCAAGGGGGTAAGACTGTTCTCTAAATCTTAAAAAAAAAAAAGAAAAAAAAAAAGGGTCTCTTTTACTAAAAACCCCAGAAGACTGTTTCACTGAAGATCATGTTGCGCTTCCAGAGACTTCACATACAAGTGAGTCACTTGTATGTGATTAGGCTAAGGGGACATGATGACTACACTGTACACTAAAACTGAACGGAACTGAGGCCAGCTGGCACATTATTATTAAACTTTCTGAGCCTGCAAAACAGGATGGCTGTGTCCAGATTGTTTGTTCGGAACAGTCACCAACTTCTGAATCATTCCCAAGAGTTGTTCAGGAAAGTGCTACTTGGCCCAAACAAAACTCGAGCTGTGATCCATCCAGCAGCAATAGAGATGGCTGTCAGTGTCTCTGCCCACGCCCTGAAAGGGGCTGGATTCTCTTGTAGACAAGCACACTGGGCCTGTATCGACTGCTCACTCATCCCAGACAAGGAAGAAAAAGAGTATCAGCAGCTACTGTGGTAGATGGAACTAAACTTTTGGATGGCTGTGGTCACTGTTGTATCCCTTTGCTATCTGTTAGAGAGCACTTGGTTCCTGTTTAGTTCACTAATAATTCTATGATACATCCCACAGTGAACAGAAAAGCACTAAGACCATCTTTCCCTTTACAGTGATTATGCAGGGGAGAAATCATAAAAATATCTGTGCTGCCGTCTCTGATGGAATGGGACAACTTTCTCACACATAACCAAGGAGCTTTTGGGGTTTGTTTTCAACATATTACTATCCTGCCTACTTAAATATCCAAACAAGAGAAAATTTAAAAACAGCTAAAACTATATCCCCACAGGATATGAAAGAAGGAAGCAAGGATAAAATCTGCACTGTACTGAAAACAAGGATCATATCTGTGCAAATGCAAAAGACTTGAATAGATCAAATAGGCTTCTTTTTTTTTTTTCCCCTAAGGCTTTCATACCACTCTGTCGCCTGGAGATGTTAACCTGTTGAATATCTACCTAGGGCATTTTACGGATTTCTATAGTCTGAAAGGTACCAGTTCTTGCTGCACTGCCCCTCTCAGGTGTAGCCTAGCACATCAATTTGTTTCACATAAACCCTGGGAGAGAAAATGATTTTATGTATCTCTCTGCTAATACTAACCTATTAATTTTTTCTCCCAAAAAGTAGGCATGTAATCTGCCAACTGTTAAATGACAGAGAAGTGAAAGCTTTATATTCATTCAGTAATCACAGCAGCTCTTTTTTGCTAAACCAGTTTTCAATTTACAAAGAGCTTGTCAAGGTGATAGGTAACGTCTCAAGAGACTCACACGCTGTGCCTTCATCATTCACCTACATTTTTAATGTGGTTCCAAGGCTGGCTGTGGAATACCTCCCAACAATACAAGAAGTCTTTATGAAACCAACAAAATACTTCAGACTATTAAGTGCCCCTTCAGTATCTCCAATATGTGGCATTTTTGAGTATTAAAAATCTGCATGGTTTCTCACAGTTGGAAAATCAGGTTTAGAGTTTGTTGGAACTTATTTTAGATGCTGAATGCTGAAGCAATACAGGTATACTAATAATGCTGTAAGAATTACTACACATTGAATTGCTCCTCAAAATACTTTGATTTAGAGCAAAAATAATAATTCCATAAATGTATTTCAGAAACCCTATTCTTACAGAACATAATCAGTGTGTTAGGCGTTTAAAAAATTGTGTCTGACTAGAGTAGGTAACAGCGCAGACATTTTTCTTGGTCTTATATGATGTACCAAAATCTGAACAAAAATTCCAGAATTTCAATTTCAGATGTTCAATTACCAACGAAATTAAGCAGCATGGAAGTGCATCTTATTTGAAAATAAAGCATTTTGAATTTTCATATCTCACAATTACTAAACCTTTTTCTTGAAACAGTGAGCAAGATTTCGAAATATTATGGGGTTCTTTATTTGAAGCATGTAAGTACCAATGTAGTGTCATACTTATACTCATGCTTATCTTTAATTATAAGTATTTAGTCAAAGAATTCACAGCCAGAAATTTAAATAATATACAGACTAGATATCTAAATCCAGCAGATGCAAATTGTAAAAAAATAAAATTGTTGGAAGAGTGATTGTTAGGAATCAAGGGGACATTATTCTTCTTTCAGTATTTTGGTTTATCAAAACTCTACTATCTACTTGATGGTCTTTGTGTAAAAAGGTTTCCTTATGAAAGTTACAGACTCCTTTTGGGCAAAACACTTCTGGCATTCTCATATGTAAATAAAATACAACGGTACAGAGAAGCTGATCATAAATGTTGCCCCAAAGTCAATGTATTTCAGGGTAGAGTTATGCAAAGTATTTTCTTCCAACTGATCCCACACATCCCCAGATAAAGGCGATTTAATATTACTGATATATAAAGTCTCTGTTGTAACAGAGTTTGGGCAGTTACAAAGAGAGTGTTATTTAAACCTCTCAGAATACCTAACTTTAGTCATGATCTGTACCCTTCCCACCAGCATGCAGCCCAGCTAGTGACAGGCTTCAGGTGTCAGACTAGTCACCCCAAGAGCATCCTCACCAGAAGGTCTCACTGCTGGGGCTCAGGGCATTTCCAGACAGCTCCTGCCAGCACTGCTGATGTTGTAGCCCTGATGTGGGTCTGTGCCCATCCCCATAGCTCTGTCCACCCATACCAGTGCTGGCCCTACCCCAGGACACAACCCTCAGCACTGTCCTGCTCCCCCAGGCTCCTGCTGGTGAGATCCCTGACCCAGCCAGCCATGCAGCACAGATTGTCCTTGCTGCTCTTGATTTCATTTCTAGAACCTGAGAACACTTTTTCTATTTCAAGACAATGTAGGTTGCTTCTTACAGCCAGAGCAGTGGTTTTCATGTAATAATACCATAGTAATGTCAGCAATTCAATCTATAGCTTTCACACCTGAAAAAGTCAGAAGATACAAGCTGTGAGACACAAATCCAAAGAAAAGCTTTGGTTTACAGAGCTTAAAGTACTGCTGTATGAAACTCACACACATCTGGATTATGGGTCTGCATGTGGAGAAGGAAAACCCCAAAGAACCTAAAGAATCCACACTTTCTGGGATTGTTTATGGCTTCCAGAATTTTCCATGCACTCTATCAGATCATAACATAAAATATTTAGCATTTTTCCACATACTAAAGTGAGAAAAATACCATTTTAGAATAAAGGAGACAAGGAATATATAAACAGCCGGCATAAAGCTTGCTCAGCAAGATCCTGACCTGTAAAAGGGCTTCATATCCAAAAGTTACGAATCTTCTCAATTCTGACATAGTTTGATTACTTGGTTAAACAGCTGCACAAAAGTTTTGCCTATCTTATTCCCATTGACCATTACAAGTACAACAATGCTGCCACCATGACATTTCTGGTAGACAATGTGCAAAGATGAATTTGCTTCCCCATAAGTACATACATATTTTTTTGGGGAGCATGATATTCAAGAGATAATCAAATCAATATGAGAAAAAGAATTATTGAGAAAATAAAAACTATTTGTAGCACCATGATGACAATTTAAAAAAAAAAAAAACAAACAGAAAGTATAAAAGAAAATATGTAAGAAGGTGTTACTAGACCATTTCAGAAAAACACATATACCTTGCATCCATCAGAAACGACATATCAATGAGCATGCCATGAAGTGTGGTAGTGGCTGTTTATCAAACTATAGAAACAGTGAAAAAGTACATTAATGTTAAATAAAATTATTAGTATGCAAGCTATACATTAATCGAGTATTTTATTAACATCAAGACTAATTGCCTATTTTTTCCCTCTAATTCCACCATGGTTTTTAGATTTCTTTGAATATTTGTCTGTCAGTTTGACTAAGAGTTGTAGAGGATGTGGCCAAACATATGATTTGACTTATCTGCTGCAGCAAATGGAATTGACTTACATTATTTCAGGGCATAAGACTAATTCTGCAAAAATCATATCTCAGCTGTCAAACAGAACGATTGTTCCTTTTAAGTACAATACTGAATCAACAGTAAAGAAAGTAAGAGTCACCTGAACAGCTGTAAGGGAGAGCTCAGCAAAACTTGGATGGCTTTTACAGGTAAATCTTTTTTTTCTTTCAAAACAAAATAACCAATGCACAGATTTATTTTTTGCAGGTCCCATCATAAGCTGGGCGTATATGCATGCTATAATGATAAAAATATATATTTTTTTGCACATCCCACTTTTGAATATAAACTGCATAGGAACTCCCTGAACTGACTTTTCTCAAAACAGAAACTTGGTAGATCCTGTTTATTCCTTTTAAAATGTAGAATAGTTATCTTACCTCTTCCTGTGTTTTATGTGGTATTAAATAACACAGGAAACTCAGGATTTCTTCTAGAACTACATAAAGTAACCTTACAGTTTTAACATATACCGTAAAGTTTAAAATGCATTTGATGGCCTAAGTATTCACAGGAGGAAAGCTCATTTCCCCATCAGTTTTACAGCTCCAAGCAGGGCAGTGCTGTGTAAAAGATACTTTGTCATTCCTTGCCCTTCACACATGGCTGATTCCCCTGCTGTTGGGGGAATAAGACATATGAGCTTTCACGGTGAACAAGGCCAGAGACAATATTACATGGATGGAAAACGTGGACAATATCCTGTCCTATTGAACACTATTTACAGGTTTTAATTGCAGAATGTTATTTTGATACCTCATTTCTTCCAAGACCTCAGACCATTTAATTTAGGTAAACAAGAAATCATACAGACAAAAAATAGAAGTGAAGCAAAAAAACTCAAAAAACCCGTGATAGTACCCATAAAGATAACAAATTAACTTTAGCACAAATCTGTAGGGTTTTTTGTAAGTCCATTTTAAAGATTTGTGCTGAAATTTAATAACCCTGAAACATTTTTACTAGTCACTGCATTTCATGAGAATTAGGGTAGAATAAGGGTCTAAGGCACAAGAGGTCTCACATGTTCATAAAGCCTGAGAGTTGGGAGTTACAACTTTCATAACATTAGCTTTTTTCCCCCATTTTTCTGCCTGTTTGTTGTGGGTTAGAAATGCTACTCCCCAATTTCGTGCCCCTCTCCTCCCCATCCTTGACAGAGACTCCAAAACGTATCCGAAGAGAACTGAAGGCACATGTGGTAAAGATGACAGGTTGAAATGAGAACAATGTACTGGAAACAGCAATAAGGTAAGAAAACTAACAGTAACTGCAACAATACCAATAACAGAAGGGTACAAAAAAGGTTGATTCACACACAAAATGCTCATCCAGCCCGACCTGACCAGACACAGAGCTGGTGGCACCCCACGCTGGCCACTTCCCCATCTGCCATCCTTACTCCACCAGAAGGAACAACCTTTGCAGAAGTGAGTGTCCTTTTCTCCCATCCCTGACAATGACACACAATGGTCTTGAATAAAATTAGGTTCTTAGCCATGCCCAGATGGCTCCAGCCTCTGTCCCCTCACAACTACTGTGAAAACTTAGCCCTGTCCTTGGCTGAAATTGGGACACTGGTCGAGGCAAAACACAGTGGAGTTAGTAAACCCCCTGCTTGCAGTGCTAGGGATTCAAGGAGCAGTGAGTGGCATCCAGTCATTCAATCCCACTTACCTCCCACTTTCGTGCCTCCAAGAAATGCTACACTGCTTATAAGGTACTTAAGATTTTCCCTGTCTTTCCTTTACCTTTGTCCTTTTTTTGGCTACTAATTGTCTAAATACGTCAGCACAGAGAAGACGACTTTGTCTTAATTCTGTTCATTGCAGCGTGCTAAGAAATTATTGTGATGTGTCCTGTATGGAAAGTGGGTTTGGATTGAAAATAGTAATATCATGTTTAAATGATCAACAAGAGGGAAGAAACTCAACACCAGTAAAGGATATCACAACAGCAAGAGATGCAATCTGCTTGAGCCCAATATGAAAGAAAGGGGGCTCAGTGCAAGATTATATTACCATGGCCAACATTTAGACAGTGTAATAAACCTGAAAACTAAGTCATAGCATTCCAGTGAGTTGTAGCCATTTGTGAACATTATACATTATTTCAATGTAGTCTTGTGTCTATGAACTGCCATCGTCTGTCCATGTAATTACTTATGCATATACAAAGCCATTGATGAAATGTTCAGATGAGCTTAGAAGAAATTCTAATGTTCTTTTGTGATATTTGTAAACTGGAGCCCAGATTCACAAGGGGAGGGAGGAATGGGAGTTACACACTAGATAAGATGCAGGGAACACCACAAAACAAACAAAAAAAACCCCAAATCCTCACTTTTTCTCAACTATCATATTTAGTTCTGAAAATTTCTAGCTCTTTTGAGACGTTGTAGATCATGTCAGGAGTTTTAATCAAGAAAATATAGGTTCAATTTAAATACCACTTACAGGATTTTCAAACTCTTAAAAAAAATTTAAAAGTAGGATTACAATAGAAAATTAGGAGACTTTTAGATGTTTTAGATCAAATATCTTAGGTGACATTTACATCTCCTGTAATAAAGTACCAAGTGTTGTGTAGTTACTCTTTTTGAACCCAGTGACTCTTATAGTAAAACATAACTCCCAGAAATGGAGACACATCTTGTAAGAAGCATAAATCACTGTCATTTTACTCTCGTACTTTTAGAAAAAATGTGTATCTTATTTTGTACTTGCAATTTAGTTATATTCCACAGCTACACTTTCTTGCTGAGGTTCAGCTAGTGTTATAATTTTTCTGGTTTTCTCTGCTGTAAAGATACTTCTAATCAAGTCTTTCCATCAGTTGCATCTGCAGTGGATGGGAAAGGATTGATAAATTATTTTCCCCAAGCTCAATTCAGCTATAAAATACCATTTCTCCATTTCAATTTTTGGTGTAATTTTATTTCCTCCTTCCCATTCCCAAGTGTTGATTTCCTCAAAAATGAAAAGAAAAAAAAAACAAAAATGAGAGAGCAAGAAGAGCAAGAGGAAGCTTCAGCAGTTTTTCCTCCATAGGGGATTCACATTCTGTGCATCAAATATGCTCATTTATTTAAATATAGGTTTTAGCTCAGAAAGATGGAAGCATCAAAGGTAGAGGAAGATTGAAAGAAAATTATCAGGTAATTCTCAAACTTCCAAATTCATATTCCAACAAATAGACATTTCTTTCCATTTGAGATATTTTTTTCCAAGAATCTGGGGTTTTGTATACACTTGAAAGTTAAACACCTGTAACTGCCATTCTGAACAATGACCCCTGCAGTTCATGGGGAATACAGACTACAGCTGCTGAGTTTCTAGTCCAAAATCTTTCAATGCTTTACAAAGGAGCTGGTTTTCCTGGAATGCTGAAAGAAGTGCAACACAGCTTGCAGTTTATTACTGCTAACAAAGGATTTAAAATATCCTTCTATGGATGCAAAATGCAATTCTCATGGAATTGCTAGTACCAATAAGTGGAAATGAAGTGTAAGCTCACTGTGATTCTCAAGGAAAGATGCTGAAGGTGTTTAAAGTTAAAGCATCATTCTCAATGCCCAAAGGATATGCACTGGAAAATAATTATGTTCCTTATTTTCCATGTCTCTGAGGATTTGGAAAAGAGGTCATTGATCCACCTCAGGCTGGACATTTTTTCAGGCTGCCACTGATAAAACTTCTCAGTGTCTTTATTATTTAGAGCCTACGTTAATGCCATTACTACTATGACTATTTTTTTCTTTAAAGCTAAACATTCTTAAGAATAGGTTTTTTTTAGAATTCATACATTTAAGTCAAATTGATAGAAAGGAAAAACATATAGAGAAATTCAAGTCAAATTGATAGAATAAAAGAAAATGCATACTCCTATGCTAGAAAGAGTAATTGATACAAAATTTAACTGGATATCAGAGTAAGCTTGCATTGTACATTTCTTTATTGTAAGTACTATATATATTATAAATAAATGCACTATTTTAATTACTTTGTATGTTATGATTTCTGTTCTCTATTAGAAAGTTGTGTTCCTTTACTAAGCGGTATCAAGATCAGATAGGATGAAAGTAAATACCTACACAAAATCCAAACTTTACAAGAGATGGTTGGGAGCAGGAAATAAGTCCCAATGAGAACTCCCTCCCCTACATTTATCATTTTGTGTTAAAGGTTGCTTGTTTCCTCTAAGTATTTATATTATAATTTCATAAATATTTTGATGTTGCTATATCTCCCACTGCCTTCAATGGGGAGAAAGATTTAATTTGAAGTATTTCACTCTGCAACATCATTACTTGACATATCTACCATCTACAGAGAAGTTCCCCTTGCATACTAACAGAGAATCCAATTAAGATATGAAAAACAAAGTTTCATTGTAGTTCTTGCAATCTAAAAGAGATGATTAAGGAACTTCTGAGGCATGCAGAGGTATAAATTAGCAAAATAAAAGGATGTTAACAAGGCCAACATTATACAGATAGAGCACAAGACACATTATCTAGCAAGGATTTGATCTAACTGTTCAGCAGATTATAATTAGAGTTAAAAAGCTATACGCATTTCCAATTTTAAAAGCTGATGTACTGTAAGACTTGAAATAAAATAAGAACCTATTGTAGAAAAGATAAAGTCCCTAAGGAGCATCCTCACAGACATGCATTCACTTCAAAGTAATACTTTCTGTAATTTCAAAATAAGTTAATTAAAGACACAATTAGAAAAAAAAAATAAAACAAACCAAAAAACAGTTTGTGCAGCATTTTTTACTGAGAACGTGGCACCATTGAATGAATGAGAACTTTAGGTTGTGTGCTTGAGGTTTTGATTTTCATAGAGCTATTTTTTTTCATAGTAGCTAGTATGTTTTAGATTTGTGCTGAAAACAGCACTGATCTCTCAGGGATGTTTTAGCTATTGCTGAGCAGTGCTTGCACAGAGTCAAGGCTTTAGTGCAAGCAGGCTGTGGGTGCACAAGAAGCTGGGAGGGGACCCCAGGGATATTCCACACCACATGGCATCATGTTCTTCATATAAAGAGGGGAGGGGAAGAAAGAGGCCGGGGATGTTCAGAGTGATGGCTTTTGTCTTCCCAAGTCAGCATTGCACATATGAGCTCTGCTTTGCTGGAGATGGCCTGAACATGGGAAGTGGTGAATGAATGCCTTATTTTGCTTTGCTTGTGTGTACACCTTTGCTTTTGTTATTAGATTATCTTTATCTCAATGCATGAATTTTCACACTACTACTCTCTCCTCATCCCACTGGGGTGAGCAAACAAGCAAGTGGCTGTGTGGGCTCAGTTTCTTGCTGGGGCTAAACCATAGCAAGGTGTTGTGTAGGAAGTTAGCTCTGACTCATTCTGTCAGCCAGAAAAATTGAGCTGGCCTGAGCAGAGATACTTTTTTTTTTTTTTTTTTTTTTTTTTTTTTTGTCAGTAAATTTCCCCATGATGCAAGATAACAAAGCAAATTTCTTGCCATGCCATTTCTGATCAGCACATGGTATTACC
This sequence comes from Sturnus vulgaris, assembly GCF_052056855.1. Taxonomy (NCBI): domain Eukaryota; kingdom Metazoa; phylum Chordata; class Aves; order Passeriformes; family Sturnidae; genus Sturnus; species Sturnus vulgaris. The sequence continues at coordinate 93,369,589 of NC_142245.1, read as the reverse complement.
CTGCTTTTGATTCCTCATAGAATCACCTTAAACACCCAGAACTTGATTGTAGCAAACCCAGGAACAAAAAGATAAATACTAAAAGATCTCTCACACTAAGGAAAAATTAACAAAACTGAGGCTAGACCTTGAGTAATTATATGGAAGGAACAGGCTGTGATCAAAAAAGAGAAGTCTATGTGTAATTACATATGCTTTTGGAAAAGGCAATCAGATTTTACAAGGTGTCTAGGTAAATTACATGCTGCTGGGGTTACTAGGGCTAGTTGCAACAACACAGGTACATTAAAGAATTTTTAATAAATAAGAGCTTTTGACAGTTGAAATCTTACACAAGATTTGAGAATAGTCTTTTATACTCATATATTCACATTATTCCCCCAACACTAGCAGCAGGAAATGCATAAAGAATGAATGACCATTGCCTTGGTTTGATTAAATATTTCATTTTAACTACCTGTTTTTATTTTTAAAAAATCTTCTACATGGCAATTTCCTTTACATTGCAGTATATTTATACAGGGAAATGTGGAAAATTCTGGTACTATAAGAGGTTCAAATGTAAATTTTATTAACATGCAAGCAACATAAACTTACTATTTATTAATTAAATCAAAATTTAAAAAATATTTTCCTTATCGATGCAGTTTCTTAAGTTCACAGTATAACCCTGATATTTGTACAATGTGAATTGTGCTTGAAATGAAAGCATCCTTTTCTTAGAAGCACCAGCTTGCAGCTACAACTCCCTTTTCTTTTCTCCAACTACACCTGCAGTTTATAACGCACTCAAGCAGAGAAGGATAAGTTCAGACTCTCATTTCTATTGTTTGCACTGAACCTGTCTGAAAAAAGAAACGTACCTGTAGAGAAGACTGGAGGTTTTCCTGCAACAATTCTTAGCAGAAACCTTTAACAAAACCAGGACTGCTCTGCAAAGGAATACTGCTTGTTTCATGGCACAGCTTTACATCAGACACAGGTGTTAATACTACTCCACTCTGTCATGAGAAAGAACATTGCTTGGATCGAGCACTGCAGTTTCCTGGCTGCTTTGGAACAGGATTAAGACAGTACTGCCAACCATCACAGAAAAAAAAAAAAATGAAACCACATGAAAAAACTCCTTTGCTAGAGATAAAATTCACTAGTTACCTCTTTCATTGATTTTAAAATCATACTAAACCTATTAAAAGTCATACTTCCACATGCAATTGTTCCATATAAGCAGCCTGTAATCTATCTCCTTCACTTGCCCCACCTAATGCAGAAATCAGCTGTTTTTGTACTTATGCCTTTGGATGGGCTGACAAGAATGCTCTAATAATGTCATAGTGCAACTGGAATACCAACAAAATGTGTCTTTTTCTTTTTTTTTTTTTTTTTTTGTGATAAAAGACTTGAAAAGAAAAAGAAATTCCAAAAATTTCAACATTTCACTTATCCAAAGAAAGATTCTTCCAGGAAGTCAAGTCCCCTAATTTCAAGCCACTCTTGAGCTTGACTGAATTCAGTTTTACTGCCTTAGTAATTTAGCCTTTATTAGGATAAAGATAATTGCAGCTCTTCCTGCCAAATCACTGTCACATGGCAGAAGTGAATACAGAAGTAGCACAGGAAGAAAAGAGAGAGCCCCAGAAGCATGGCTCTAAAGCTTACCTACTTTTTCAGCCTCCTGTACACTTTTTGGTTGGTTTTAAATTAATTCTTAAGGCAGGACCAAATCAGCTTCAGCCACAGCAGAGAGAGCTAACAGCTAATTGAGAAGAACAGTCCAAATAGGTTCAGACACACGTACCAAGGAGTGAATTGCACTAAATATTATATTCTTTAGGATAGTAGAACAACACAGGTGAAGTCACTTTCATTTGAAATAGAAGAGCAAGTCTTGATCACATTTTAGAAATAAAACTTTTTATCATTCAGAAAATTCTGCATCCCAGCTGAACTCATTTGTCTCGATCCTCTATAAAAGTGTTAAATATATGCTGTGCTTTCTCAGGGGGCTATTGTAGCTCTGTATCCTGACAGCATATGGCTTAATTTTCATATGGAGATATTCACTTTTCCTCATACTCTGTCTGGAGTTTAGGATCCAAAAATTCTTCTACAACACAATCCAAACTCTAATTTGTACTCATGACTCCTCCAGAGGATCAACCTCTAATCAAAAGCAAGCCCATCTCAGGAAAATTATTTAAGAAACTTACAATATCTCCACAGATAAATGCTGTATTTTCATCTCAGAGCACCTTCTTTGGCTATTGCACCCCTGAGAATGCCAAAACCACAGGATTCGCTTTGGATTGCAAATTAGTCAAACTCTTTTACATTTCCTCTCTTTAGGATTTTTACTTTGATTTGTTTGGGATTTGGTCATTCCCTCACCTTTTTTCTTTTTCTTTTTCTTTTTTTTTCTCTTAAGGAAACTGATTTAGTTAAGCTATCAATACCCTTGGAGAAATTCTCAAGTTTAACTAATTTTACACCTATATTCTCAGACCTTGTCTCACAGGTGTATGAGTCTCTCCTGAGTCTCTCTTGAAAGCAGTTTAGCCTTCAGTTTACTGCTGTAGCCTGTTTTTTACTGCCAGGAGACTGGCTCTCTACAAATCAAATCAGAGAGCCAGCGTGTTTAATAGAAAGAGCTCTAAATTAGCCCACAGCTCCTCCTTAAAAAGTTTTACATCAATAGCACTTAATATTGATAAAATGTGTTTCACTCAGTGAAGCAGCAGTATACTTTAATATTGCAGTTTATGCTTCTGAGATAAAAAGATCCTTCTCTTGATTCTATATTCACAAATTTCTAATTGCTTATCACCATGAGAATAGCAGGAGCAAAGACACATTCCTTTATTTTCTCCCTCAGTGTGAGGGTCATATAAGAGCATTGCATTTTCTGCAGTAGGCACTGTTGAGGCTTGACATCGGTAATTTAATGTGCTAACCCTGCTGAAGCTGGCTCAGATTGTTTCTGTCACAACATGTTTAAAGAGCTGCGTGGTCAGTCCCATGCTGATACCAGAGCCGTCAGTCAGGCAGTGCCATTCTTTGCTGAACAGATGACTGACACCCACAAGTTCAAATGCTCAAAGTGTCAGCTCTTCAGGAGGCTGTGACACAATCTTGGCCAGCATACAGATTATCTTAGGTTTTCAATATTAAACTCCTTATAATACAGAATAATACCAAAGTAATTATGTTTGGACCTTTAAAAAAACCAAATAAAACTCAAATAAAACCAAGCTTGTAAAAGTTTATACTATTTTTGAATGCTCTTCAGAACATGATAGACCTTTTAGAATTCAGTGTCACTTAATGTCATGATTTTTACAAACAATCAAGGTCTTCAGTCAATCCAAAAAAATGAAATCTATTTCTCGATAACAGATTGCACTCTATGGCTTTTGTCAAAGTAATGAACAGAAACAGATACTTTCTAACCTTCCCATTTTCAAAGATCTGTTTTAACCCGAATGACTGAACAGGTTGGTTTTTTTTCCCCTTCCTCTTTTACAGTACTTGAAACATATGGTGTTAAGGGATGCTATAAGCTGCTGCTGCCTCCAATAGCTCCATGACCTGGGGGTTCCTCTTGACTGGGACCAATGGATGCAGCTGCTGCTTTTCCATTTGCAGGTCCAACCAGCAGCAACACCCAAGTGCCTATTCCCTAGGCATAAGTAAATAAAAACACAACCAGGGCCTGCCACAGAGAAGGAAGGCACTCACAGCCCAGCCTAAGGCTACCAGGACTGACAGAAATACAGACAGCTCCATCCCCTCATCCTCTTGGGCTGGCAGAGACAGGAACTCACTCATGTGGGTGTACACATGATGCTCTCCCACTCTATGGGTCCCCAACTCACCAGCTGGCTGTCCCAATGGTCACTGCCAACAGATACACACCTGTCCCACAGGCATTCCACACCTGCAGCTACCTTCAAATACCTGCACAGACCTTCCATCCACCCCTTCCCAAATCCGGGACCTCCTCCTAGTTGCTGGTGAGTTCAGCTCTGAGTTTTCTGGCAAAGATGCATGAACACCTGTTTTGCAGGTAATAGAGACATTTAGTGTTCCTGCAGCCAGGCTGTGATCCCTGGTCCCACTTAAGCCATCGGTGCTGAGCCCATTGCTTGTTCTAGTCCCTCTAGTAGCTGGTTTTCAGGACACACACACTGCTCCCCCACAGCAGCTGGAAGAGTTCCAGCCCCTCAGTTGCTCACACTGTGGTACAGGGCACCTACACCCCAGTCTGACCCCGATAGCTGGCACCCACTGCACTCAGTTCACCCAGTAGCTGGTAATCACACACACAGGATGGAGAATGAGGTCATGCAGAGAGAGAGAGAGAGAGAGAGGGAGAGAGAGAGAGAGAGAGAGAGAGTTATTAGTCTTTAAATAAGGCAGGACAGCCTATGGTAATCTGGCAGAGGATTCAGTCACACAAGTCCACTGTCCAGGCTCACTTTACATAATGTCAGCTCTTTCATACCCTCCTCCACATGCCCCAGCTTTGTCTCTCCCCAATTCCCTTCCCCTAAAAATTCCTTGTAAACATTACATAGTCACTCGAGCCTCCTGTGAGTATTTCAAATCCTCACATTCCTGGTTTTTCACTTCTTATCAGTCACAAAATCCAGGTGGCCCCCTCCAAAGCTCTGTCTGCTTTTTTTTTGATGGCACTTCAATTAGTAGCTCAAGACTTTTGGCCTTTGGCACTGCTTCTCACGTCTCCTCAGGTGCAGACTGTGCTTCTGTTTACCACTTCCCCTTCAGCATCATAACAATCCTTGATCATATAAGCTAAATGAAGCAGATACTCATCTTCCACATGCCCTGACATACTGGACACAAGTTTTTGGTATCTACTATAAATGTAAGATCTAGAATGCAAGAGCTAGAGCATGAGTTTCTTCTGTGAAGTGCTGAAAACACTTTAACCCCTAAGTTGTTGCAGAGAGCAACATCCATTTCTGAGACCTTATATATTACCCTTCTAATGGCTGCTCACCCAACACGTCTTTCAGATTTATTAGGTCCTTCATATAGTTAAGGCACTATTTTAGTTCTTCATTCTCTGATAAGTTTTGTTATAATACTAATCAGAAAGCATGGGAGAATATTAGTAATTAGCTAAGAGCATTCCAATCCTACAAGGGCTACATATACAAGTAAAGTAATCGTGCCAGAACTTTTTTTTTATGGCCCTTAAGCTAAGTAACACAATACAAAAGATGATAACCTCCAAATTGCCCCTGAAGTGCTCTTTTGAACTGTGCCAGGAATTATTTGACTGGAGACAGAAATCTCACATGGGACCATTGTATCACTCTAACTGTAAAATCAAGACTCAGTACTGAGGTCTCTGAACCATTAAATTCACTGGTACTGAGATAAGCCCCAGGTGTCCACATACAGCCAGAACTATCTCTTCTACAAAGACAGTCTCTGGACAGTCATCCTACTATACATACTTTCTCCTGCTGCATGTACTTTAAATATAAAAAAAAAAAAATTAGCACATTAATTAGTCTACTTTTTGAAGTTATGACTATGCTTAATCAGAGCCAAAGATAGGGAAAAATACACAGCAAACTTTGCTAATAATTATTTGCTATATTCTAGTAATTTCTATGGCTTGAAGTAGCTCTAAAAATTTATATAGATACAGAATTTCTTTATTTTGCACAAACTTCGAATGAGTTCAATCAATTCTAACCTTTCCTCACCCCTGGGGTATGTCATGTCCTGCCATAAGATGCAGTGAAATTAGTGCACCTGCTGTAGTTAAATTAACAGTATATCCACTCAGAGAAAAAATTATATAAAACATTTGAGCCAAGAGTAGGAAAGAAGTGCAGTGCAAAATGTTCCTTCATAAAAAAGAATTTCCAGGAATTACACATTTTACTTGCCTGAAGCTAGTTATTGAAATATCTGACTATTGCGTCCATCAACTGCACAAAACTCTTCAGCTCTAATGGAGACTTCTATAAATCACACACTTAAAAAACGCACAATGTGCAGTAAGAGCAGTGAGTATTATTGAACTAATAAAGTGTTTTTAAAAGGCCTCTACCACTATCCATTGCATATATCATGATCAATTATGGCACAATAACTCCACTGTCACTTTTAATCTTTTTTTTGCTATCAAGGCCTAAAAGCTTCAACAGAATCAGCCCACCACCATCATTAATCCTTCCCTGGCTCCTTACAAGACCACCAGCTCACCTTCAATAAACAAAAGGAGTGAAATGGCTCAGGCTTGTCCTTATCCTCTTATCCCCATGTATGAAATGTAAGTTTAAATTAGACTTCCTTCCTTATACAGATTTTAAAATGCTTTTTCACCTGCTGACATCTCTGTCTGAGGACAGGGCCTGGGTGGGGAGAGAAGGCAGGGGTTCAAAGTTTTGGAGCAGCAGCTATTTCTGCTCATGCACATGTATCAAATTCTAAGACATTGTGTGTGCTTCTCTGCAAAGTTCATCTCATCATCCCCTGGTAAATGATTTGTGACAGACAACACGTTTCATTTGTTTGGTCATGGTTTCAGAACTCAGGCTATTCAGCAGGCTGCTGCATAGGAAATTTCTGAAGTGTTCTCAGGAAAATACCAGGCTCAACTGGAAGAAGGTTCTAGGGAGCAGAAAAAGATTGGGAGGTAACAAACAGATATTGTCTGCAAGACAAGTGTGAACTGAGAAACTCCTGAGAAAAGAGTGAGAGTGGAACAGAGAAATTGATTTCACCTCTTTCATTTCCATTTGATTCACCCCACATACCTGGTTATTATATTTTAATTTCCTTGAAATAAGCAGACTTTCAGAGTTAAGAAGCTAAGTATCTTTTCTCAGCCACCACTCTTAAAACTGAGATGTTCCTGTCTCCAGATTCTGTCCAGCACATCTGACATAATTCACAGATTCAAAAGATATTTGGGAGTGGAGGGAAACCAAAAGGATCCAGTTCAACTCTTAAGTAAATGACTCATATCGGGACTGAACCCACAACCTTGGTGTTATTAGCACCATGCTCAAACCAACTGATCCATCATACATTGCCCCACTATAAATATTAATCTTAAGGTAGGAGTTCAAATGAACAGTGTTGAAATAATTAAAACTTCAAGTATCTGCAGGTCTTAAGAGACTGTAACTGAGTTTCTTGGGTTTATATCTGAAAGGACTAAATGAATCATCTTTGCAGCATCTTAAACAGCACATTAATTTTCCATTGCATTTCTTTTACAATCACACACAGCAGGAATCTTTAATTGCTTGCACAGTTATTGTGTGTGGCACTGGCTCACACACTAACAGACACACTTGTATTGCTAAGCTGTTTACATGCTCTTTGCTAGCGTTTGGCCCCCAGAATTGCCCCAGGAATTTAAGCAGCCTGGCCCTGGAGTCTGCTCTCTGCTGTCCATACAAACAAGGCTGAATATTTCCCTTGGCTCCAGGACAGGAGCAGGTCCCAGTGTGGAGGATTTCCCAGACTGAGCTTTGATATTGCCCAGGAGGATGCCATGGCAGAGCTGTGCCAGGGACCAATGCAGCCACTTAACATCTTACACGGCCAAGCCCCACTGCCCTGGCAGCACCACCTTGTACCTGTCAGTACAGATGCACCTTCCTGGACACAGCTGAGTGGATGGTGAAGATTCTCCCCAGCAGTTGCTTGAGTGCAAATCTTCCCTGCTGGGGGGGGGAATCACTGCTTAGCTGCACATCATAGAAGCCATGTCCCACCACGTGTCCTCAGAGCCCTAATATATACTCCTGTCTGATTTATTTCATGGTATACACATAGACTTTACAATTCACGAGATATCTTTTTGTTATAATTAAATACACTTGAAAAAGAAAAAATCAAATTATACTTTGAAATACAATACTTTATACTTCAACAATGAAGCCAAATAGAAGAGTGATAAACACTTCTGAAATTCAAACACCTCAGGTAAATAAAATCTGGTGCATCTGAAAAATCAGGGGGAACACAAAACATATTTATTCAAGTAAAGCTATTTTTAGTAATCATTAATCATGAAATGAGCATATCTAATGTAAGGAAAAATATCATAGACATATATCAGAATCAGTCAGGAAAAATGCCTTCTTTAGGTTTCAAATTCTTTTAAGTGAGAGTTTGCAACAGTAGATTCATGTGAGATTGTCATTACAAAATAAAACTGGTACATCAGCCATCCTAGGAGGAACGGATATAAAGTAATCAATATTTAGACTGTTTTATTACCATGATGACACTGGCTGAATTGTAATTATGGTCAGAAATTTTTGATGAGTGGATGTAAGAAAAGTACAATTTAGTATTGTATACAATGAACAAATACTTTAAACTTTAATCTGAAGCAGTGATCCATCACTTGTGTCAAACATGACAGTGCAATCATGCAGTAAATGCATGCTGTGTCAGAAGCTGCTGATTAAAGAGACATGACTGCTGCTGAATCACACGATTATATTCCTCTCTATCCCAACTGCTATTAATAACAGATGCAAATGCCTAAGAAAAAAAGTAGTGGAGAATTGCTGTAAATACAAACAAGAATAGATGGATAAGCACATACAAGCGAAGTCTCAGCATCAAATCAACATCAAAGGAAGATAAAAATAAAAATAAAAAACAACAAAAACCTCATAAGGCTGTATTGTGAAATGAACCATATTATCAGAAAAAAATGCCACATTTATACGTGTTGTAGAATTTTACACTGTGTACTCCTTTTTCATCACTTCCCTGCAGCTTTGAACTGCTACATATAGTTCAGATCTCATTAAAATAATAGCATAATGGAATGCCTTTTAAAATTATACTTGCTTGATAAAATATGATTTAAAGACTGATACCCACCAAAGAATACATATCCACAGGGGTTTCAGTGACAGGATGCTTTTAAAAATCCAACAGTTTCTTGTGAATTCAACTTGCAGAGATAGGTAAAAAAGAGTACATAGTGCTCTAAATCAACACAGAGAAAAAAAATATGATTAAATTAGCACCAGTTTCCAAAACAGAGTCTACAGCCAGGGGGAAAAGAGGGACTTTTAACTACATTTTCTCTTCGTAGCCCCTTAGCAGGTTTTTTTTGGATGATGTGCAAAAAGAGCATAGATTGCTGCCTCCCTTAGTCTTTGCACAGCTGATTCGCACAGCAGACATCCATAACCAGTTCTATCTTACACAAAGAGAGCAAGGCACCCTTCAGATCATACTTTTTGCTGAACTATGCTGAATTACTGCTTGAATTGAATATCAGGAGTGGTCTCAGTTTCATGACAATTCTATTTAGCTTTGTATTTGAGAACAGTATAGCACAGACAAAAGAGCATCTAAGAAGGCCCTGGGAAAACTGTGGCCAAGTCCCAATTTACTTACAAAGTGTGCAGCAGGGAGACAAAGAGCACAGTTATTTGACGTTGTCTATGGATGTCACCACAACACAGTATGTGGGTGCTGCTTGCCGTGGCAGGGTTACAGACATACAATTCTGACGCCAAATCAAAATATTTTCTTTTTTTTCCCTAGACAAAGTTATTATTTCTGAGACAGGTGCTCACAGAAGCAATTTACATTGCTCATGGCCAGCTATCCTTTTCCATCACTGATCTGCCAATGGAGCAGATTACTGAGCCTGTTATAATTATCTCTGGGGAAAAACAAACAAACAAAAAAGTGCCAATTTTTAAAGATAATCTCTCTAAACTTGAATGGGATAGGTGTTTTGTTGTTGTTGTTGTTTGATTTTTCAAGACTTAATTGAAATCTGAGCTGAAATGCCCATCCCCCATATCCTTTAATGGGGGATAATGCCAATGGCTGCCAGCAGTAGTTTTACATTTTTGCCAATGTAGAAGAGGGAGATACCTGCCCATGGTGCCACATGCTGGCACAATTATGTAAACAAATTACTGGGTTACAAAATAACAACAAAAAGCAGACAATGTATAAATTCATGAAATGGAATTGTAAGATCTTCATATACATTTTGTGTTTCATTTTTTTTATATAAAACCCAGAATTGAATGTTGTTTTTAATAGAAGAGTCCACTCTTTTCTAACAGTGTGTATCACTGTTAGTCAAGACAATGACAAGCAGAAATATTTTTTGAAATCTTAGCTGGTATGTGATAGCACTACAGCTGGATGTTTTTGAAACTGAAGGTATTGTAGTCCATCTATAAAGAATTGTCACTTTAATGTAAACAGCCTCCATATTACAAGACATTGTGACAGAAGAATTTGCATCACATCTGAAAATTGCACAGTTTATGCATAATTTAGAACCCATTAGGCAGAAAATGTAGTTTTTAATCTGAGGAATTTTCATTGGAGAAATCTTCTTGCATAATAGTAGCACATATAGTAGTAGTGACCTAGCAAATAAATAAAAGATTTCTGGCTAAAACCAGCAACTTTACACTGGAATTTAATTCCCATGTGAACCACTCAATAAAATCAAATTACCATATCTCAGACATAACACAGAAATGATTGGCCATAATGATTCCATTTCAGCTCATTCCTAACAACTCAGACTTCTTGATGGTGATAAATTCAATCCCAGAGTATTGCACTGTGGACTGTTTGAAGCAAGAACTTCTTAAAAATCCCTCAAGGAAGAATTCAGACTCCCTTTGTCTTCCCACAGAGCTATAAAAGGTCCAGCATCCCCCACTAGCACAGTCACAGCATCTATAACCCAAAAAATACCCTAAGTCAATGTTTATCTGAGCAGAAAAAAGAATCAGGAGGGTCTTCAGGAAAGGTTTTAGGTGTCTGCAATTGCAAGTATCAGTGCAATGGCCTTTAACCTGGAGCAGTGCACAGAACTTCCTGTGATCAAGCTGAAGGCTCATCAAACATCAGCAGTGACAGAAAATGTAGTAGGCCATAGGGTGAAAGAAGAAAAGTTCAGGTATGTCCATTTGAGGGTTAAAGTCCAAAAGGAATATCTTTATCTAGTATTTATTCATGATGGAAGGAAAAGATGACATGTTGCAGGAAAAGGTAAACAATTTCAGTATTGCAAGTTTCTGTTCATCCTGTCCACTGTTAGCTCTCCTTTCCTGAGCACAGAAGATAGCTGAGCACTTGACAGACTTTGCAACAACACTAGAATCACCACACATCCCATTTTCACCTGTCAATAATCTCCAGGGCTTCAAGCAGAGAAAAATAAGAGGAAAACAATATCAAACCAAACCAACCAGCCAAATGAACAAGCTCAGGAAAAAGATTAAGTCACAGAAATGAAATATTCTGGTGTCAGCAGGTGAGGAGCAAAGGCCCTAAAGCATGGGAATTAATTAAAATATGGTACCAAACCCTAGAATCAACAAATTTTAGACCTCTTTTGGAGAATGCCTCCTGATCAATCACCAATGTATCACAAATGTCAAGTTATTAACATTAATTGAATCTTTATCTTGTCACATAGCTCAACAAACTGGGTTTACAACTAATCATCCAATCCAGATAATATTTGTGCCCTTAACTGCTCATCCTCTTGTAGGATCTCTGTCCATAACCAGGTACTACAGTGGCTTTTCAGTTTATCACACTATTGGTTTTTTTCAGTGGTACCCCTGTGCATATTACTTCTCTTACATAATCTTTTCCTTTTCTTCCTGGTCTTCATCACTAAGTTTTTATTCCTTGGTAAACTGATGCAGGTTGTTTTATCCTTCAAATACATTCACATCTTTACCATAGTTAAAACAACCCAGTTAATAAATGTGGTCTGTGCAATGAGTAGTCTCTTTGGTTATTACATAATTTCCTCAGGAGAGTAAGTCTTTTTCCTATATAGCACTGGGGACAGTTCAGGAGTACTGACACAGAAGTGTCAAGGATAGCAGTCAACAGCAGTGGTAGTAGATTCTTTCAAAAGAAAAAATGTCCTCTATCAGTTTTCCTTTTCAGAAAAGAAGTTCCTTCAAACTTTTCCTTTAGAATTAATGAGAAGACCAAGTATTCCTGAACTGAGTACTACCAAAAACCTCTCTATTCTGTATCAGAAGGTAATTTGTTTATGTTCGATCTTAAGTATTTTCAAGATTTAGGCTTCTTCCCTGGCTCAGGATTCACAGACTGGAGCACTTTTTTTGTAGTCTTGTGCAGCTGGTGGGCATCCTGGTTTAAGGTGTTTGGAACAGACAGAGGTCCATACTCAAGTCATAGTACAGGCCTTATATAATGGGGTCCTGGTATATGACAACAAAAATATATGGTAAAACTGATGAGGACTCAAGGACCACCGTGAGGGATGGAATAAATTTTCACTGTTCTCAGAGTTTCTTTGCCCTTTTTTAGACCATTTTAAATAGGGATTACTATTTATTTCAAAACTGTTCCTTGTAAGGCCCTTCTTACACACCTTCATCTCACACTAAAACATTTTAAAAAGTAAGTATAAAATGAGAAAGGTTATCTTTTGGCTGTGTCTCTACCTAAAAGAAAATAAATCAAAACAGCAGCAATATACTGTAATATATTATGATTGTTTTAATAAATGAGGAACTTGGAACAGTATAAATAATTTTCACCTAAATGACTCTCATGGCAATCCATTACAATACTCACTGATGGTAGGTAACGACTAAGAGAAGTCTTCATAGACAGTTATTTTTTACAATAGACTAGAATTAGTTTTTGCTTTATAGTTGTAGGATTATGTTAGGTTATCCAATGGTCTAACTCTTACTGGAAAAGAACCCCAAAACATCTTATACAGGCAGACACTTCTGGACAGTTCAGCTGTGAATCATGAACAATTTGAGTCCTGAGAATAACGTAAAACAAGAATCCTGAGAAGCAAAATACTCTATATTCCCATTAAACTTTACTAGAATCTCAGTCCCTAGAAAGGGCAGACTATGCTATACCACACCATGCATCAATTAGTGCTTTCTTATAAAAAACCTCCCCTACCCTTGGCATTGTGGCAGCAGAGGTCAGAGGTCCACCACTGTTCTCTGAAATAGGCTTAACTCATCTTAAAAGCTTTCTCCAGTCAGCTTTTTAACTCTGCCATGACATTAAAGTGAGTTTCAGGGACTCATGAAGCCTATCTTTTGATTATGCATTCCTTGAAACAGTCTGAATGTCATCATCCATTAATGCACAGTGAGGTTTTGGTTCTGCTGAGAGGGAGAGACCGTCAGCATTTTATTTCTAAAGCTATGCAATTTAAAATGTTACTAAATCTATTGTCTTCTGCAATGATTGCTTTTCATGTTACTGGGTATACTTATAGCTATGAAATGAGCCATAAGACCAGAAAAATGAATTAAAATTATTTTATTTTTAGAGTGTTTCTTTGCATAATTAGATCTAGAAAATGCATGTGATGATCATGCATTTATTTTAGTAATTGCTTTCTTCTCAAAGGTGGTGTATAAGCAGTATTACAATTGTTCAGTCCTACTCAGGTATGAAAATGTGTATCCTCCCTAGCTGTGCACCAAAACCTGGCAGTAATAGGCATCTTCTTGCTGACCAAACATGATTGCCTTAAACCAAGCTAGAAAGCACCTGTGATCCTATTTCCCTCCCACAGAGCAGTGAGAGGCCAGAGAGGGCACATGTTAGGTGATGAATTTATTCCTCTGTGTGACAGAGCTATGTGAACTGGTGTGTTTTGTAGAAAGCATTAGATATGTTGTGTTGATGTAGAGCAGTAATAAACAATTCTCCTTGAACTAAAAATGCAACCAGAGATATCTGCGGGGAACAGGTGGCATAAACACAACATGTAGATAAAATAGGACTTGGAAATGGTCACCACAGAGAAGTTAGCTGGATATAAATTTACATTATATTCGTAACTGTAATATAGGCACATTAAAATGCAATATGCATATTCATATGGACTAAAAATCATGTACAAACCAGAAAAAACTAATCAGTGAAGTCAAACCCAAATGTAATACTCTAAAGATGAGCTTGTAGTCACAGTCACATAATCCAAAAGGTATTTTATCCTGCATTTATTATTTCGAATGCCAGTATTGAATTATTCTTCTGAACCCCTTTCAGTCATTTAAAATGCTGCCAAGGGGATAATACTGATCTTCTCCTGGAAACAAGAGCCCAGACATGGATGTGGCCATAACACAAAGGAGCAGGAAGAGGGTAGGCTGGTGGAAAGTCTTCTATCAAAACAAAATTAAAAAGTTTTTGCCAGTATCTGGAATGTGAAAGTAGGAAGGCTATCTCTGACTTAAATTGGGAAAAATCTCTTTGGACTAGCATTAGTGAAGTGCATCTTTGCTTAATCTTTTCATAAAATGTTAACTGGAAAGCAACCTCCAATGGATTGTTTCCTTGCCTCTAAACCTCCTGACCCCAGACCTCACCAATGAGTTATCAAACACTGAGCACTTTATTCCCTCACATGCATCTGGAATACGTTGCCAGGTTATATACCTGCCTCTTTAATGAAAACAACAGTAAAAGGGAGAGCAGAGGAATGTGATGATGAGGATTAGTGAATTAATTTCATCTTTTCCCACAACCGTCTGGAAGTCTCAGCTTCAGCACCCGACTGCTAATAAGGCAGCCCCTGGAAAATGGATCATCTGCAGGCATTACACTTCCACTGGTTACTATTGCCTTTCTCCATGAGTATGTATTGCAAGTCTCCTGAGCTACTTTTGTTGGCTTAATAAAATGATGTATTGGCACACTCAATTAATATACATTCTCCACAGTAATCTTCACATCTAATGCTTTGATTTTATCTTCCCAGTATTTTGAGGCTATTGTTGCAGCTTGATAATTTTATTCTAAATTTATGTGATAATGAATTTTCCAGTAGGTTGGAGATAGGTTCCTTATTGATGCTTTGGGGTAATGAGGGTAGTTAAACTGGCTACATATCTCAGTTATGCCAAGCAGAAACAGACTTACCTGCTGTGAACCACAGAATTTTCTGTCAGGAAATGGGGTGAAATAATGAAGGAGACTGAATAGCCACAGCACTTCAGCCAGCTCCTACACCTTTGTTTGAGGAAAACTTGCTAGTTGTTGACACTTTGTTTTTACACATCTAGTTCTATTACATGGTTTCCAGCAAGAAGAGAAATTCTTTTTTTGATTATTTTTGTAAAAAAATAAAATAAAAAAATCCACAAAACCCTTAAAATGTATGCTCATCTTATAATTTGTTCATTTGTTTATTTGATTCAGTGTGCCTCGTGTCTTAACTTTGAACTCGCTCGTACTCCACTATATTTTCTTTTAAAACTACTCTCTGAAATTCTCTGCTGCCATGTGTTAAACTTCTGAGAGCAGTCTTATTATGCCTGATCCATCCTTTGAATATAAGGAAAAATTTATGCTGAAAAACTTAAGGAAGAATGTTAAAATGATGGTGCTTTATAGATATGGCTTATGCACATATGGTGATACAGGAAAGCAGAGAAAATTGTGTTTGCTTCTGAACTGTGAAAGGTAAAAAAATAGCTGTGGGTATTAATTTTGTTATGAATAATAGATTTTCTAAAAGTTTAGCATTAAACAAAAAACAACCACAAACCCCAAAACCAAAAAAACAATCAACTACAGCAACAACTAAACCAAAAAGCAAACAAACCCAAACTAAAAAACACCCCACCCCCCAAAAAAAACCCACTCCCCCCAAAAAACCCAAAGAAGTAGCCAGTCACCAGAAGCAATAATTACAGACACAGAACAATGTTTTTATCTTCTACCTCAAGTTTTTCAAGCACCCTCTGGGAAGGTAGCAATAGTTTCTCTTTACTAAGTCATTTATATAAAAAATGAAAATATTCTGGGATTTTTGAAAAGCATATCGATCACTTAACTCTTGTTAATGGCCTTTTCAGAACCAAGAGTATTTACTTTTGGGTCTATATATTATATCAAGTAATTTTGGGATATTAGCCCTAACTGCAACCTTCAGGTTATATTTTCAAGACGCATCAGCTGCTCAAAATAGTTTTGGAAAACTGTTTAATTCTACATCCTTCTTAGTTTGGTTTTTGCAAGGGTGCAAAAGTAGCCTCTGATTAAGACATTTGTGTCTTCAGTTGCAGACCACACGAAAGACACTGCCATGTAGTCATCCTCATGAGACACTACTAGCACTAAGGTCCTTTTTGCACATTGTCCTGAGCCACTAAGCAAATCAGTATCCTAGTTTAGAAAAAAATGTTGCATTTTAGAATTGAAAAGAAAACTCTTCTGCCACATATACCATCATATTCAAACCAAATTCCTTTTTTCAATTTCTACAGCACAATTTATATGAAATTATATGTATGCATTATGTATACATATACAAAATTTAAACTGTCTTTTAGTTATTACCTCCCTACTCATTGGCATTAAGTTCCACTCCTTAGTTTGCCTATAAATGTTTGAGGTTATTTAAGAAGCCAGTAGCCATCTCAAGCCTAAACTGGAACAGAACACAAAGCTAACTATTCCTTCATCCAAAAGTTTTAATTTTTTGGTTTTCAAGCAGAGTTCAGGATCATTCCCTGAAGATTGAGTAAGTAGCAAGAATTAGAGACACACTGCTATCCTCTAAGTTTCCTACCGAAAACACATAGCTAATACCACTCCATTTTTTTGATCAAGCTCCAGATATTTAAGTGATTTATTGTTCTGGCAGCAAGTAGCAACTTGTCATTTTGGCAAAATCTGAAGTCCTGGCATTACTTTCAAAAGTGGCAGAAGATGAAACTTTTTTTATTATTGTCTTAAACACACAAGAGACTGAGTTTGAAATTGCAATAGTTTAGAAATCAAAACACCTTTCCTTGGATGAAATAAACTTCTGTGCTCTGTGGGATTGTTCCTTGGAAATTGTTATGCTTGAAATTTTTTCTATTCACGCTGTTAATCCAAAGTTTTAGAAGTTTTCTTTCTTTTTGTATGAGTAACAGAATCAAAGCAGATTTTATTTACAAATTCTGTGTTTGAAACAAACATATAGATATGTGTCTGCTTAAGTCTGTGTGGCCCACATTGTCTTTAGAATAATTGTCTTTTATTCTTTACTTCCTTCTATTTCCCCTGAAGGAATATTTTAACTTATGTATTTTATTACTTTTCCCTCGACATTGAAATATTAATCTTATATTAACCACGACAGTGTAATAGTAAAATATACTCATTTTGATTTTCATCAGTTCTTCTTACCTATATAGCACTTCAGAGATTCCTAAAATACTTACAAAGTATTCCCTGGCTTTTCCTCAGAGCACATTAGTTTTGCTAGGTTGCACCTCTGACTTGCTTTTATCTATGTTTCAGGTTTCACTGAGAAATTACAAAATGTACCACAATAAACACCACATATATGCTGTTTATACTCCTTTAAAAAAAATCACAGTAACAAAATAATGCCGAATTAACTGTGTCAATTCAGAAAAATAAATTCCCACTACCAACACCAATGAAGATCCTCTATCATCAACAAAAACAGCTTAATAAATCTGTAAGAAAGCAAGAATAAAGGTATTATTAAACTCCATTGTTGAGGAAAGGTGAAGTGTTTTGGTTGTTTTGGTGAAGTGTTTTTATTGTGCTCTGACCTCTATTAGACTTAATGTGTAATTAGGTTCCTAAACTGCTTAGTATGGCCTTTTGCCTCCCTAAAAAAGATTTATACTTCAGTCTGCTCTGCATTTAACTTGGAAAAGCAGACAGTCCTTCATGATTTCACCCTTTTCACTTTTTGTACTACGCAGAGACAAGAATTTGGGCAGTGGCACTCTGGCCAAAGGAGGGTGTCCAATTTACCTTTTAGTTGGAAAGGTATCACTAATTTATTTTTTTTAATGGATATTTGGTTTCAGACAGACTGGTTCACCAGTTCAGTGTCCTTTGACTAATCGACTAATTTCTATAGCTGATTAATACATGTGTTGGAAAAAAAAAAAATAAAGATCAGTGTACTGAAAAAGGAAATATGAATAATTTCCATACCTTTTTCACTGTCCCTACAAGTAAAATGGCTTCTTTTAAATCTCTGTGGGCTCATATTTGTCCTGATTCATTAACAAGATTAAATAATAATTTAAAATGTATTATTTTTCCTAAGTTTCCTATGTATCCAAAATTTAAAATTATGTAGTTCTCTTGTGATCCCGGATTACCCTTTTTTACCCAAAATTAATGAAATAACTATATAGTCAATGAAAAATATTTCTTATTAAAGCATCATGAATACACAGCTGAAGAAACTAAAGGAGAAAATCTCTTATATTTATTCAGATCTTGCTGTTAAGAAAGTACAGATCTTATGTAGATTTTTAAAAATTAATATTATGAAACAAATTGTACCCAGCTCTCAATGAACATTTATTCAACCTAAAGTTTTAGGTGCCTATTAGCATAGAGAACTTAAACAGGATCCATAAACTTCAGTGTGTGGATGAGCACTTCAATACTGAATGCAAATAACCCAAACGAAGAGAAATTGAAAAATTGACAAGAATTTAATAAAGCATGTGATTTACACAGAAATTAATTTTTCTGCTCAATGAATTTCACTATGAAAAACGCTGGATTATGCTTGTCTACACCTGTTCTATCTTCCGTTGCTTTATAATCTGCTTTTGCCTCTGCTTAAAACTGCACATGTGACTGTGGGATGCTTAATAAATCATAAACGTTATCAGAACCCCTCATTGGTTTCTTTACTGTACAAGAATGACATCACCAATTTTCTGGTTTATGCTGATATTAAAATGTTGTCTACCAGATTTGATATTGTTCAATCACCAGTTTATGCTCTTACACTCTGATCCAGAAAAGCCTGGAAAACTGAAGGTTACTTATGAAAAGAATAACCTACTGTGTTCACATAAAAATACTATGCAATTTGTACTTTTTTCCAGATTAGAACAAATGTGGAATTGAGTTTATAAGTTTGAGGATTATTGCATGTAAATGAGTGAGCTCAAATTGGTTTTGTCTTTTTTCTTCTTTTCCCCCTCCCCCCAACTTCTTATTGTCTTAATTTAATTATATATCCACATGGTGTAAAATAATTATATTCCCAAAAAGATGAGAAGGAACAGTTGTGCTGTGTTGAGGACTGGCTGAAATAAGATGAGAGTTGCTTAGGATCAGACTTAACAGGTGGGACATTACTGTAGGTGCCTGCTACAAACCACATGGTCAAGATGAACCAGATAAAGGCTTCTTTGGACAGCAGAAAGAAACCTCGTGTTCATGACTGGTACTTATGGGGAACTTCAACCAACACGATACCCACTGAGAAGGAAATAAGCCTGGGTGTGAACAGTGCAGAAGGCTTCTGCAGAGTGCTTATGACCTTTTCTTGATGCAGGTGATTGACAAACTGACTAGGGGGATGCTCTGCTGGGTCTGCTCATCACAGGACAGAAGAAATGTGAAGGCAGCCTGGCCTACAATGACTATGAAACTATGAAATTTAAACTCTTGAAGAAAATAAGCAAGAAAAGCAGAAGAACTATAAATAATGGAATTTAATCCCTGTGTTTCACATGAACTGATTTTCAATTGTCCAGGGATCCGCTTAGCAGGATCCCATTGCCAACAACTTTGCAAAGTAAAGGCTCAGCAATGCTACTTGATTTCCAAGGGAACCTTCTTCTATGCATTCAGACAAGCATAGCAGAAGGCCAGCAGAGATAAACCATGACATCCCATCTGAGTTTAAAAGACAAAATGAAGTACCTAGAAGATGGGTAGGAACACACTACTCATGATAGATTTAGAAATGTTGTACTGAAGGCAGGAATGGAGTTCAGAAAATTATAGCATAGCTGGAATTGGAAAAAAATGAGGGAGGTGATTTGGGTGAAGAGAGATTTTATACATCCAAATTAGTCAGGCAGCAAAAGGCAGACTAAAGAGTGTGTGGCACAGTGTTCAGTAGGACAAGGGATCTAATCATTCTGTGACACAGAGGTGCCTTTCACCTAATGGTGAAAGACCAACATACTCGAAGGCCTTTATGCTTTAGGTTTTACTGGAAAGTTCTGCCCTCTGGACTTCCAGTTCCCCAGGGCTAATAGAGGTCTGTGGTAGTGAAGCAGCACCCTCAGCAGAAGAAGACAGAGCTATGGAGGGCATAGGATCTGATGGGATGCATCCCAGTGTGCTGAGGGAGCTGTTCACTGTCACTGCAAGGACACCTCTATCAACTTTGACATATCACAGAAACAGAGGGAGGTTCTGCACCATTGCAAATGAGCACAAATTACTCACAGCTTCAAGGAGGGCAAGAAGTAAGGAGGGAAATACTGTCCAGTCAGCTTTGCCTCAGTACATAAGAAAGTAGTGAAGCAAATTCTTCTCAAAGCCACACCTATTCTGAGTGGAGAGTGAGGCATATGTTGTTCAGAGATCCCTTACTACCTAAATTATTCTATGCTGTGATTTTTGCCCTAAACCAGCACTGTAAACTCATTGTCAAGCTCACTGGTGGAAAGAAGACCTGACATTGGTTGCTGGATTCCAAATTAGGGATCATCCATACTGTCTAGTGCCATGAGAAACCACAACGTGATAGGTGAAAAACTTTTGTCTGCTATGTTTGAACAGATATGGGTGTAATCTCATGTTGCACATTCCTACTATTAGTGATGCAAATATCTCTTGATATGTGTATTTCTAACTAAATCTAATCATACAAAAAAAATATCCAAATCCATCATCCTATTTGTTCTCTCAATGAAATTACTCTGAAGACAAGAAAATGAAAGTGAACCAAAGAAACAATAAATTAAGAATGTTTATATGGTATGATAGGTAGTAAGGTGAACCCTTTAAGTAAGTATGTTTTTAAAACAATTCAGGTTCTACATTAAATAAAAAGGAATCATTAAATGACAGTGATCTTCACTATCCAAGTGCTAATAAACCACTATGAATAGCTCATTCTCATATAAGACTTTCTGAAGGAGCTCCATCACCTATAGAAAGCAATACAAGTGCCCATATTTAATCCAGTCTCTTTGAACTAAAAAGAAAAAAAAATGTTTCAGTGGAAACAGACTTGGATATGTGAGCAAAGACAAGACAAAATTACCTGTCTTAGAAGTGGAAATGTAGGGGAAAGTTCTTTAGAGGAATATCTCATCTCTTCCTCTTCTCCTACCATTAATGATTTGCCAACCCCCTCAATACGGTGTTTTTTTATAGCACATACTTGAATGTACATTATAACATTCTGGCCAGTTGACTTGAACTGCAGAGCAACATGCAAAGCACTAAAATCCATTTAGGATACAGTTTGCTTGCACTAAAAATACGATTGTCTATGTGTGATCCTATTTAGTGTCTCTGTTATACCATTTCTTCCCAATTGCTTATTCTCATGCTATAATCATAGCTTCATGTTATAATCATGCCTGAGATCAGAGTTAACATTTTTTGAAGCACATTTCCACTGAAGGCATCTTGTTTGCTCCCTTAGACTGCCCTCTTTTTTAAACAATTTCTTTCAGTTAAGCAACTCCCTCTCCTGTATCTGTCAACTGCACAAGACAGGATTAGTAATTTTCTTGCTCTTTATTGTCTTTGCAAGGCAAAAATTTCTTGGGTGACTCACAAAAGTGCTGGGAAGCAGCCATGAACCCTATCCCACTTTTTCAGCATTCCATCTGTAGCACAGAAATGTCACTGGGCCAACACTTGTGCAAGAAACTAGTACAAAAATAATTCTACAAATGTCTCCATCAGGTACTAGTTTTTTTTCCCCCCCATAAGAAAAGTCATAAAATAAGCTTTTGGAAAACAAGAAAGTGTTACTACAGCAGATATGACAGTTAAATGAATCATTCAGTCTGGAAGTTCAAGTACTTCAATTCTTCTGGGATGCCTTTCATGGTTTCCCATATATGAATTTTATGTTTCTGCCCATCACAAAACTCTTGGAACTCGTGGCTGAAAAATCACATCAGTAAGTTTCACAGATCTCAGTCACTGACATTCAGTGTAATCCCAAATTTAAACAAACAAACAAAACAAACAAACAAAAAAAGGAAACAATTGAGTCCATGAACAATAATTGTATTTTAGGATTATTTTCATCAAGAAATCAATGCTTGTTCAGTCCTGCAAATTACTTCCTGGCACTTTGCCTTCTTTTTGAAATTAACTCAGACTACTGATATATATTAGAAATCAAGTAGATTTTGTATATCTGCTGCAAAATGTCTTGGGTGTGATATATCAATGTTTTTTGGTAAAATGAACACAAATTTAACCTGGAAAGGTAAAATGTGAAAAAAATTAGGCAATGTTTGGACTTCAGCCACTAAAATCAAAATTGCAAGAACACTATGTATATCTATATATGCTTCTATAATCATTTATAGCTGTCACAAGCCCTTGATCCTTTTATTATTATTTCTGTGATCCCCAGAAAGGTAAATGGGATGCGGAAATTTAAGTGTCAACTTCAGTTTTAAAATAGTATTTAATCATCTGCAGAAAAGCAACAGACATGTATAGCAGAGGAGTACGTGGAATCTAGGTAGATAACTAATTTTGACCCTGAAAACTTTTTATGCAGATGCTGCTTAACACACAGCAGCTAACCCTGCAGGAGGCTCAGGAGCTCAAGCCTCCATAAAGTTGCTCAACTCAGTTGTGCATCCATAAACTGTGCTATATTCAACCACTAAGAAATCTGAACCAAATTATAGCATAGCAGTGGCTTTTGTGCTCTCTCTTTTGATATTCAGGGACTAATGATCTGTGCACTCCACGGGACATGGAAAACACTTTATTCTATCCTCTGTGTGACAGAATTCAAACAATTTCCATAGTACTCAACACTGACTTCTTAAATGAGCTGTTGGCAGTTTCTGCTTCTTATGCTGAAGATGTATCCCTGTGCAGGAAAAATATGATATTCACTCACATCCCTTTTGTTGGTATCAGTCACGTTTTTATATAATGACCATTGATTTATGCTACAAAGATATGACCACTGGATGTTACCAAATTTCTATTCTTACAAGCAGTACAGCAGTTGCTGTGTTTACATGCAGTTCACGCCTGAATAAGTATTGTTGAAGAAGAGTTTGCTAAATTAGTTCAGGGAATCACACAGCAATTTCATCTAATTGCCATTTGTCAGAACTTTATTACAATCGCTGAATATTTTTAATTATATTAAGAAAGGGAAGATGTCAACTCACAATTTCATAATATGTCAGAGACTCCACAAGAAGAATTCCATGATTTATCATTTCAAAGTACAATCCTGGTACCAAATTTTGCTTGTTGTTCAAAATTACCAGCAGTTAAGGGGAAAAGCCTTTGTTACCTCTTGTGGTGTTACTTTATGGTTACCGTTTTAAATATATCAAATTTGACCTGAATATTTCCTTCCTACTATGTTCAGACATATAAAGAATGCAGAGAGGTAGCTTTACTAAATATTAAATTTTTAGACAGTTCAACTGAAGTCAGATAAATTCAATGAAAGTGGAGAATCATCAGCACCTTTTCCACCTGCCTTTTGAAAGAAAGCTGCTGCAACTGAAACTTCTGCATGTCATCTTAAAAATCCCAAAGCATCAGACTGGGAAACTCAGGAGTGCTTTTTCTGGATTATGATCAAGTTAATGAGAATGAGAGGCATCAGGCAGAAAAAAGATAATACAGTACATAAAATTCATGCATTGCAGCACCCACTGTTGACATTAGCCTCATATCCTAGTCATTTTTTCTGACCTATATATTTCTTGCCAAATCATAAGTTTTTAAGAGAAATTGTCTTGCTGTTAAATAATTCATACACAGCAACACATTAAAGTAGTGCAGATTTTTATTATTTTTAATATCATGAAGAACCAAACTGGCATTATGTCCTACTAAAAATCTATGAAAATATACTAAAAGGTAGTTCAATGTTCATTCACTGCAAGGTAATTTGATACTGTACCTTATGGAAAGTTTAAATATGAAACTAGTCAGGTCTAGCATATATATAAGTAGACCTGTAGCTCAGTCTTAAGTGACAGAAACCCAAATAATCCAGTAATTTCAGTCACCTTTTTCTCACATGCAGACAGTTTAATAATTAGTATATTCTGCTGTATGCAGTAAAAGATTCTGATGGGTTCCATTTGGATTTATGAAGTTACTTTACTTGCTGATGAAATGGTCTTCAAAATGCAAACGATTCACTTAGAAATTATTTTTAAATACCTCCCAGCCAGTAATGATGGCAATTAAATAGTAATTAAACAGAGATATTGCTCTGTGAAAATCATCATACTGCTCTGCTGAGACACTTGATTTTTGAAAAAAGGTTTACATAAAACATCATAGTTTACTAACTTAATATATGTATTGTGTTAAATTAAAAAATTTGTATTTAATCTTTTCAATTTATCTGTTGTGAAGCAGCTGGAGAATTTCAGGGAATTTTATACACTTCCCCCCTCCACAAAATACTGTCAATATCTCCACTGTTAGAAAAGCCTGTTGCTGATATCAAGATATCATGAGCCCCAACAAAGACAAGGATCCACTTTGCTTCCATTGGTTTGATCACAAGACATTAAGATGATTGTCTCACTTAGAAGTGTGCACAGCCATGCTGACACTGTGCCTTGGGGTCCTGCCTGCACCACTCCTACTCACCTTGCCTCTGCCTGGGCACGCTGGCTCCTCAGGGAGAGCTGGCACAGGGGTGCTGACAACTTCCTTGGATTGGCCACACAACCTCACAAGGTTTAGCAATGTCTTGTTTTACCCTGGGCTTCTTCAGACTGGAAAGGAAAGTGAGCAGAAGCAGAGCAGCGCTTCCCCTGATAAGTCACATAACTTTGCACGTGAAACGTTTCACTAAATTTGGAGCTTATCCACTGTTTTGCCCTTCTTCTACTCACTCCAGTATATAGGAAAACAAGCTCAGGAATTTCATTCAACATCTATCATTTATCTACAGGAAGAGGAACACTTTAAGAGTAATTACTGAGTTACAGTACAATCATTAAAGATGTGCCTTTACTCTCAATCACACTTTCCAAGCATGGATTGGTCTAAATACATGTCCTTCATCTTTACTGAGTACTGTATGACTCTCACCCATCATTTAGTAGAGCAGTTCCCTTGCACACTGTTCTTTAGTGGCTTTTTTCCACTTTCTAAAATAAACTATTTTATCCAGGATGGGAGAGAATATTTTTCTAGATAACTCCATGGAAAGGAATATGAAGAGTAGCAAATTATTTTTCCTAATACGTCCTTATTTTTTTCTCTTTTTTTTGTTTTAAGAGCATGGCTCCCTAGTTCAATATGACTTCCTTTATTAAATGGTCCACTCATTTTAACAGCATTTGATTTTTTTTACAAGAAGAATACACAAGAGATTAAGGGAGAGAATATGGACAAGAATGACAACAAAATTTAGCTCACTAAAGTAAAATGTGTATTCACTGTCTTTACTAAAGTATTGCAAGATGAAAATTAGAAATCACCATTCCGGTTGAAAACATGAGTGTTTCATCTGAGTCCACTATTCTGCTGTTCACAGAGAGTACTCAAATTAAGCTGTCTGGTACCAGATAACATTTTAAGAAATTCTAAGTGAAATGACATCAACAAGCAGTATTCATAGACTGAAAAAAATGAAGATCCATTAAAAACATACATTTTTATGGACAAAATTGCAGCCATATCCCATGAAGAATCAAAAAAACAAGTTGTCCTTTCTTCATGTGCTATATAAAATTAAATTATGTTTCTTCCTATACCGAAAATTCTGTCAGTCTCTTTATTCTCACGTTGAATATCTGCATTTCTCATTCTGCCCTTCTAGTTTTCTTCCTCTACCTATACTCTCTCATACTCCTTCACCAGCCTTCAGAGCTGAATGTTTTTTAACTTCTCCTCCCTTTCTTCCACCCCTATGGTTGTTTTTTCCTATTATATGTTTTCCACTTTCACTCTTCACATTCCTTTCAGTCTTGCTTTCCCCTCTTATCAGACCGTATATGAACTTTGCTGCAAGCATAGTTGTATGAAATGATTTTCAGTGCTGCCAGCAGCTGGGAGAGTGTGGCTTTAATGATCCTTCATGTGAGCCAGACTAAAAGCCTCGAGCACAAGTGACCTGTAGTCCAAAGCAAATCAGTCACCATACTCCACACCTTAGTTCCTCCATTCCATAGAACCTGTATATAAGAGAACATACAGGCATTCTACATAGACAAAGATAATTGTCTAGGATAAAATCCCATTCACACAATTCCCCAGGGACACCCCAAGCAATACCATACTTTCCCACAACCTAGGAGAACCAGAAGTGACCGTGCCACATCATTCATTTGTAAATCAGAACATTAAACTTTCCTCAGTGGATACATCAAAGGATTTACAGAGCAGAGAACAAAACAGCTCCAGTTGCAAGCATTCCCCTAAGGACTGAAACACCATGTGTTAGCAGATACTAGATATTTAAACAAATGTAAAAAAGGATAATGGTGCATAAAATCATAATAACTCAAGATAAGCAGCAAATTAACACAAGTCTTTTATAAATTAGCTATCTTTATAAAAGTACTCAATTTACCAACAGCTCAGAGTCTCTACTCGGTCTCTGACACTGAACAATGGTTTTGCTCTCCCGGGAGGCTGCTCACTCTATCTGCTTGGTTCAATAGGACACCTTGGCAGCTCTGCTCTGCTGGGGTTATGACAGCCTTCTTCAGGAAAACAGCAGAAGCCTGAGCAGCACAAACATTTTCTGCAGGTACATATTGCTCTGTATATACACGCAGTTCCAGCAGCCTCATACTTACACTTCTTTGCTACATTTGCAAAGAAAGCTGCTACAAAAGAAAAGCTAAATTTAGCAATCTTTTCCAATAGTTACACAGCCATTCCTATATGTAAAAAAATAATTTTCTTCAGATGATTTTTCTCATTGTGCTGTCATTATTTCCAAATGAGGGCTGTGATGGATTTTGATCCCAGATCTCCTATACTTAATTGGATGGCTGAGGCTAAAGATATTTCCAATGGTCAACCATGCCACAGTGTAAGATTATATTAAATATGCCAATCACTGGGTTCAGGCAGAAACTCATAAAGACCTGCACAATTTAAGTTCTATTATTAATGCTAAATTGACTCTCACATCAGAATAGCAATACTCCATGTCTTGCTTGAAATAATAATGCATTTCCTAATTTGAACTCTTATAAATATGATTAGGTGATGAAGTACAAAGTAATGACCCAAGTGAATTCATAAGCATTTCCTGTACTAAGCTACACTGAAAAATTAATTTTCATAAACTAATTAGACATCCTGCTTCAAATATTGCATTTTTAATAATTTTCATACATACATATAAATATAAATAAAATGGGAGCATTTATTAATGCTATTTTTAAAATAGCTTTGTAAATCTATCAAATACTAAGTGGAAACAATAGAGAAAGAAGTCATTAAAATATCGTCATTACTTTAAAAGGTACAACAATTCTTACTGACACTGCAGTATGAATTGCAGTACAGCATGTCAACCTTTGGAAAATGTTTTTAGGAGAGGTAATGACAGGCTTCACAGCTGTGTTTAAATGGGTGAGAGCCATAGCAATGCTTTGGATCAGAGCTTTATGACAAGTATGTACCATAACTGCTTCAAAATTTGTATGTTCTTAACAGACAAATATATATCAATGCAGGTAACTTTTCACACAACATGTCATAGATGATTGCAAGTGCTCCATGCAGTAGTTTCATTTAGGATCATACTGTCAATATTTACAGTTGACATATTGAATGCATAAACTGCAGTACTACTAAAAGAAACAGCACATACTACTATGAAACATGAGAAAGCTTTATGTTTTGTTAAACTAAATTTTCTCATCACCTCCCATCTTAGTATAGTGAAGATATATTAACTGCTCCTTTTCTTGAGAGCTCAGATTTTAGGCAGGAAACTGGTGTTTCATTTATTTGGCAAAACTGGGCAGCCTGGGGAAAAGAAAAACACTGCATCCCTCTGCCAAATCGCTTGGCTCATACAGCAGCTGCATCATGCTTTTGCACTTATCTACCTAAGGTTGATGTTATCTTATATACTTATAAGGAATAAGCCTTTCTTAAATATGATGCAATACTCCAGAGAACTGTTTCAAGCTAACTACAAGACGCTTTTCTAAAACGTACTCTCTGAATGTGTAATTCTGGAGATTTCTCTCCTTTATACAATTTGGACAAGAAATCTTGGAAGAGAAAATACGTAAGATTTCTGTTATTTCCACAGCAGAAGTAAGAAGCAGCATTGCCAAAACACATAACCTTTTGTATTCTTGCTCTTTAAGCTGCTTGTTTTCTGTTAATCTGCTAAGCTTTAGAAATGCAAAATTATTTGAGATGATCTGACCAGCATCCTACATATTTAGTACCACACTCAACAGAAATATGCATTCCACATTCTAACCATCCAATTATCAACATCTGCTCAGAAAACCGCAATTCAAATTGCCAAAAGCAAGGTATATCTTCACCTACATATATATTAAAATGTGTCATCTTGTGTTGTGTTTCATTCTATTTCATTTTTTCAGTGGTATTTAAATAACTGACTTTAGTATACAAAGAAAAAGACAACTGCTAGGTCTGTGGCCCTTGATCACAGACCAGCTTTAACATATAGTTAGTTGCCCCAAGTAAGAAAATCTATATGCAAAATTATTTAATGCATATGTGTTGCAAGACTGAACTAATTTTGGTTAGCTTGGGGCAGTAACATCTAAAGAGTTCACATGTTATGAGTCACCTTCCTATTCACCACTATGCATTTACAATGTATTATTTGCCTGGCATTAAAAAAATATATATTTATCAATGTACAGAAGCTTTGGTTTGACTCTTACTGAGGCTGAAATACAAATGTCAACGTACTGGTTTTGGCTGGAGTAGATGTAACTATTTTTTTTGGCTCACATGGTGCTGTTCTTTGGATTTGTGCTGACAACAGTGTTGGTAACACAGTGATGTTTCAGCTATGGCTGAGCAGTGCTTACCCAGCAAGGCCTTTTCTGTTTCTCACCCCAGCCCACCTGTAAGGGAAGAGACACATCCAGGACAGGTGGCCCCAAACTGACCCAAGGGATATCCCAGACCATATGGTGTCATGCTCAGTACATAGGGGAGGAAGAGGAGAGCAGGGATGAGGAAGAAATGAGGTTATTCTCAGTTAAGACAGTTGTTTTCCAAGTAATGGTTGCATGTGATGGAGCCCTGCTTTCCTGAACACCTGCCTGCCAGCGAATGAATTCCTTGCACCACTTTGCTCATGCATGCAGCTTTTGCTTTCCTATTAAACTGTTTTTATCTTCCTGATTGTCTCCCCCATTCTGTTGTGGGGAGAAAGCAAGTGAATGTCTGAGTGAGACACAGCTGCCAGTTAGGACTAACCCAGAGCAGTCCGTGTAACACTTCTGATGCTCACAACTTTCTCTGACACATTTATTTTTAGTTACAGATTATGCCATATCATGTCTTGAGATACTAAGACGATCTTTAAAGTATTTGTTTTTCAACAAGTAATGAGTTAAAATGAATGGTTCCAGAAATAGTGTTTATCTCCATTTTAAAATGAACGGAACCCATTTCTCTAAAAACTTTTTGTTCATGTTCTAGAAACATGTTAATGTTCATATTGTAGAAACAAATGTTTTACTGAAACTGATGAAAGTTTAACTGTTACTTGTTGAAAGGAAGTTCAGCTGATCATTCTTTCATCTTTCAGCAGTAACATTTTTGTAAACATATGATCTGGAAAAACCTGTCTTTTATGCTTTCCAGCATAGTGCTAAAATGTACAGTTCTGAGAGCATACAGAAGCAAGCAAAAATGCTCAGAATTCCTCTCATATCTGTACACCTGCAAAGCCACGAAATGAACTCAGGTTTTGTGTAAGAATTTATAGATTTATATTGGTCAACATTGCGTCTTATCTTTCTCTAGTTCAGGGACAAAAATCTGTGTGCAGACAGTCTCCATGGAAAGAGAATAAACAGAATCTGGAGATACTTGCTACTGTGAAACACATAATTGAACACCACAGGAAAATGATCGCTGCAGAAACTGTTAAAGTAAAACTATATTCTGCACGCTTTTCATCTGCTAAATCACACCATGCTGAGAAGCACCTACTGACTGAGCCTCACACAGATTCCTGAGGCACTTCACAAATGAGGAAGTCGCAGTTGGAGGCAGTGGAATTGAGTTCCAGAAAGCTCTAAGCTATAGGTTCTCTTTTTAATAGCATGTTCGGATCATCATTCAGTCACTGATCAACCTTACCACTTCCAGCATTGTAATAAGCCATGAAACACATGGCAAAGGATCACAACAGAAGGTTCTCGTGTTGCTTTATTTAATACAAGTAATCTATTCTCATACTACAGTTGAAATCATGCCTTTGAATTTGCACTGGAAGTGAATGGAAAGAACTAAGTGCATAAGATTAGGGATCTCTCATTCACATTACTGAAGAATCTCCCAGGAAATAATAAGCAGCCCCCAGTTTAGCACCCCTGCCTTCATCTGTGGGGTTGAGACAATCCCTGCACACCAAGGAAAGTATCTTTGACTTTATTTATGTATTTGTATTCTCTATACCATTTAATTTTCACAGAATCACAGAATATGCTGAGTGGGAAGGGACACAAAAGAATCACCAACCTCAACTCTCAGTCCTGCACAGGACAGCCCCAAGAGTCACATCATGTGCCTGAGAGTGTTCAAACACGTCTTGAAGTCTGTCAGGCTTGGTGACCACTGCCCTGGGGAGCTGTTCCAGTGCCCAAGCACCCTCTGGGTGAAGAACCTTTTCCTGATATCCAACCTAAACCTCCCTTGGCACAGCTTCAGGCCATTCCCTCAGGCCCTCTCACTGTCACCACAGAGCAGAGATCAGGGTCTGTCCCTCCTCTTCCCCTCACAAGAAGCTGTAACTGCACTGAGGTCTCCCCTCAGTCTCCTCCAGGCTGAACAGACCCAGTGCCCTCAGCTGCTCCTCATGCAGCTTCACCTTAAGGAGGGCATCTTTGCTGCCCTCCTTTGGACTCTCTCGAATAGTTTAATATCTTTCTTATTTTGTAGTATAATGAGGCTGCCCCAGTGCAGAGAAGAGCAAGACAATTTCCTCCCTTTCCTGGCTGGTGATGCTGCAAGTTGCCTCTGGTGCCATTCACTGTTAGTGTGGAAGTAATGACCACAGTCTGCTTCCTAAGGATAGTCTGCATTGGGAGGTTTGTGCAAAGTTTGGGTTCTTACATGAATTGCAATTTGCTAGCCATTGTGTACTAATTCCCTCCATAAATAAGGCATTATTAGTACTCCTGAAACCCGAATTAATAAAGCAAGAGAAGCAGACAACTTCGAAGTCTCACTGAGAGCTAGTGCAGCAGGCAAAGGCAGGGGCTCTGCTTTCTACCTCTCTCAAAGATATGGGTTAAGCCAAGCCTTTAGATTTTAGAACTACATGAGTTCAGTGACTAAACTAGGTAGTGTAATTATTGCATTAGTGTTCTTAAAAGGCTCTGGGGATAGTGTTTTTTTGTTTGTTTGTTTGAGGTTTTGTTGTTGTTGTTGTTGTTGTTGTTTCTTTTTTCTTGTGAGAAATTAAAAAACATGTTGCTTCAGCCCAAAAAGATTACTGAGTAAAAGAATGAAAGTTATTGTTCTATTTCCTATTTGTTGTTATCTATATTTTGGATGTGTTTTGTTTAATGTGTTGGGTGTTGTTGAGAGCTGGGAGAGGGCAGGGTGGAAGAGAGGACCAAACAAGGAAGAAGGATAAGAGGGGAGGGGACAGAAGTCTAAGCTGCTGGGAGAGAGTTCAAGTTCCTGAGTACTCTCAATGGGAAAGGGAACAGGGATCACCCCCAGCCACAAATGAGTGTAAAAAGTTGCCATTTTGTCAGAGGGTGTGTGTGTTCGCCTCTTGGGAGAGAGGTACACACCCAACTCAGCTGACTCCTTTCACTTAGAAGACTTTATCAGCCCTTAATTGTATCTAAAAGTGAGTTAACTCTAACCTCCTCTTTCAAATTTTAAAAAATTAACTAGAAAAATTAACTAGACAGTTCCACATTTACTGCTGTACTAACAGCATCGTCAAAGATAGCCAGTAGGAGGAACACTGACACACTACCTGAACTAACATCCCCATACAAACAAGTCCATAGTTATCTATACAATTAAAAGTTGTCATCTCATTAACCAGAAATGAAACTGAATTATTCACCCATTCATAAAAGGGCTAAAAAAACCTCTTGAAATTCTACCACCATGGATTTTCTGCTGGCCAAGCTAAAGTGCTGTCACTCCTGAGATGCCAGTTGAGCACCTTCCATAGGCAACCAAGTTCCACCAGACATCAAGGAAAAGTGAGAAGTGAAGAGAGATAAATGTCCAAAGTGAATAGAGACAGTGTCCAATCACTTAGTACAGCTACATCAACTAATTCAAGAAAGGAAGAGAAATATCTATAAGAGAAATAAGTAACCGAGCCTTATTTTAGTTTTTCTTTTGTTGTGTGTTGCAACACCATCACTGCAGAATTGAAGTCCACTGAACCTGCCTTTTCCTGCTTTCTCCCCTTCTTCTCCCCTGTAACTACACATAAGCTAGGCTGTAAAAGGACTGAGTTTAGCTTTTCTATAAGATTGTAGTGAATGAGTAGGCATTTTATATTTTATTTCATAGCTATGAGAAATTAAAAGCATTCATGTATTTTAATTAAAAGTGTATTTCTGAACTAATGTCCTAAATTCCTTCAGATTTTATATATCCATATAATTTATGAACTAGGGAGTTATCATAGTCGGTTTTGCCAAGGTCTTTCCAGAAAGAATTTAGTGCTCAGTTTGCAGCCATTGTCCTTTATCTCACTGTGGACCTTCATTTCATTGTTTTTGCTTTGTATGAAGATCAGCTGCACAACTTAAAATTGGAAAAAACTGATGGCAAGTATTTCTGGATTTTTTTTTGACAGTTAATGAGATTCTTACATGCATTTTTTTAACAAACACTTTTCATAAGGCACTATGCTATATTATTTGAAATGTATACGTATTTCTTTGTTTTCAAAAACTAAGTCTTTCTGCAAGAAGAAATAAGTACTCTAGAGCCATACTATGTGGCATAGCCTCCAGAAATTACTGTATATAGGCATGATTAGAAAGTAGAAGTAACATATATCTATTTTCACAGTAACTTTGGAATCGTTAGCTTCTGAGAGAATGCATTCTCTCAGTTCTCACAAACATGGAACACTTTAATTTTAGTTTAATAGGAAATACAATATTTATCTTTACAGGAGTCTGAAGTCACCTATTTGCTTTCAGAAAATAATTATGAGCAAGCATACATGCAATTAAGGGATTCACAATCTCTTATCAATACATCAACTTGGAAAAACTCTCTGGCTGAGTAATTTAGTTTTGATACCCATTTAATATTTTGGCCACTGCTGAGATTCCAACAAGGGTGCTAATTAGTGCCAATTGTGAGGCTGGTTTCTGTGGTACAGCCATCTGTCTTACAGATACTGAATCATTTAATTACTTTAAGGTGTAATTATAAATGTCTCAAAGCATTTAAGACTAACCATTCATTATTAAAAAGAAAAAAAAAAACACAATGTTGCTGTCAGATACTAAAAACGGTTCTTTTAACCAGATAATATGGTTTAAAATATATACAGTAGTTACAAAGTAGAGTCCTTGCACTAATAACACTGTAGTAAAAGTCAGATGAGCAAAATAAAATCTCTAGCAGTGCCCCTAAAATGAAAATCTGCATAAGGAACAAACAGGGTACTTTTTATTTGTAATGTCAAAATTTCTTGAGAGAATGTTGAAACTTAATCTTGTTATATGGATTTTAATTGCAATTATTTGCAGTGTTTGCACTATTTTTATGCAGTAGTGGGACAGCATGCAATTGTAACAATAACAACAGGACATGATAATATAACTGAACCCTACCTGAAAATAAACAAAACAAACAAACAAAAATAACCACCCCCCCAAAAAAACTCCAAAAATTAAAAAAAAAAAAATTAAAAAAAAAACAACAAAAAACCAAAAACCCCCAAAAAACAAAACCAAAAAAACTTTAAATCCATAACTCAGTCTTGAGCCCAGATATGTAACATAAAGCACATTTTACTTGAGTTTTTTGTCTTTCAGTTTTTGCCTCCCATCCCTCCCTGTGCATCACCCCAGTCTGAAGCAATGGAGTGAAGCTTTCTGTGGCAGCCAGCTCCCCATGCCAGCTGGATCCTTCTGCACAAGTCAGGTTACATCACACACATCTTTTAAATTGATGACTTTTACTCTACAAACACCAGCGTCTGGAATTTTTATCCCATGGTAATGAAAATCTCAAGGAAACAAGATAATAATCTCCCAAGGTTTTACTGTTCTTTTCACAAGAAATAGCCAATGTAAATATGTGATGGACACACTGTATTTTGCTGTATGGGGAAATGTTTCAGAGATGTGATGAACTACTGCAGCTCTTTCCAAATATTTACTTGGGATTTGGAAAAAAAAAATAAAAAAAATAGGCAATCATTACATTAATTGGAAATACCGAAGGCTGGAGAAAAAAAACAGTATAGTTTTAGTTATAGTATACATAATTCTATAAAAGAGCAAAATAAGATATGATTTAGCAAATTCTCTCTCCCCGTTTATCTGAAGATAGGTGGCACCAAAGGGATGCCCCCTAACCTTATTAAAAGCAATTGAAAACCAATATGTGTTGCAAAAAGAGTTTTTATCTCTTGTTAAAATAATAAGAAACATCTGTGTCCAAATTTTAGGAAATCTAAAGCCAATTAGTGATGATGCTCTGGGACGCTCTATAAAGCAATAAAAATCTCTTTAAAATACAAACCAGAGTTTAAAATTTTAAACAATGAATATTTCAAATCAGTCAACATAATAATTACCCTATTTCTATGTAAATCAATTCATAATTATTGATATCTCATCACTCCTGAGTACAATTTTGCAGAAAACATTTTTTTCTGAAACACTGCAGAGGGGAAAAGAAAAGCATTATTAATAAGTACCTCTCTTAACCTCTTTTGTTAAATTAGATAAATGAGAGGAAATTGAAATCTGTAATGAAATATGCAATTTTAAAACAAAAGCTCTGACAAAGAAAGCAAGATGAATTAAATGGACTGAATTAAATGGACTCTGACTGATTACAGAGCACTATATCTCCTTTTCTCCAGTGTCAGAATACTGCCCATATTGACATGATCCATCCAAAACAGGACATCAGTACGGTTCCTTGGATAATTTTGTGTCAACTCATTTTGGTGCACTGTTCTAATAAGAACTAATACCCTGGCATGTAATGTAATTCCATGGACGTCATGCCTGAGTTACCCTACCAAAAGTAATGGGCTATTTTTAATATAAGGATTTAACCCCCATGTCACCATGTAAGTTTTCTTACTTTAATAGCACAAGTCTCTCTGCTTAGCCTTGAGTATATACAGAGTTTTGTACCTCACTGCACCTTACAGCTGTCTGCAATATTTCAGATTTTCCATTTTATCTTTATTTAATACATATTTAACACATTTTCATTTGATCTCACTGATTAGCATCTGCATGCCTTGTCTTACATAGCTCCTAGTCCTGTACACCAAATAAATAGTTCCCTCTGGGTGTTTTTACTACTTGATGGAAACAGAGGATGGTATACATCCTATTAAAAGCTGTTGTGCACAATGTAAATTAATCTAAACTTCCTCAAAGACAATGGAAACAAAAGAAGTGCTTTCACAATATGATTCATCTTAAACTAAGGCAAACATCTTAAGTAGGTTGGATGAATTATACTTTTTTTTTTTTTAATTTACTGAATAAAAAGTGATTCTAGGGTCATATAGACAGCTGTCCTGTACATGTCTAAGGTTACCTGAAGTTAATTCTAAATGGGGAATTGCCAGGCCAATAAAAAGGGTGCATGTTTTCTGGGATACAAAACTAGAACCTAGAACCTGAATATAAGGAATTTTGCTCCTGAGTGAATGGGAAGAGTTCAACAGACCTGCTGAGTCTAGAGAGCAATGTAAGGCAACAGTCTGCAGTCACCTGTGATGTTTCCATTAACATCTGATTTGTTCCAGTCTGGCAAATGGAGAAAACTGGAGACATTCTCTTAAGTCCAAACCTTTATACCAAAATATGTGTTATTTAGCTCTAAATATTTAAGATTGCATAACTTGGTGACTCATCAGATATCTTGCAAACCACCATGAAACCTTTAATCTAATTTTAAACTGAAAACTTAATGAGAATTATGCAGTTTTATAGATCATGAAGGATCCTGCACAGATCATGGCTTATCTAATTTGATTCTGCAGTTTGAGCAGCAATAAAAATGCGGACTACGGTAGCTCAGCTTGCTCTTAATTGCACAGATATCCATAATTCTCATGAGAAAGACAGTTCTAGCTACAAGGCTTTGGATTACTCTGGAGCCTGGGGAACCTGTCACTAGTCTATTGAAACTCTATAACCACAAAAGCAAGAACTCAAAAGAGCTGAAAAAAAAAATAAAGCAAACCTAAAAACATAATCAAAAAAAACCTCAAACAAAACCCAAACAACCAACTTCCCACACATACAAAAACCAGACCAAAACAAGGGGAGGAAAAATGATACAGGCGTTTTATGGTTAAGGCAGTTGCACAGAATTGGATGAAATTACAATATAGTGAATCGTAGTATGCTTTTGTATCTTATCAATTAGATATTTAATGCTGGCATGTAACTTCCCACTCCCCAGTGAGTACTCGAAAGACTAGATGGACAGTCATTTTTAGCTTCTGTATTTTTTTTATAAACCAATAAACCTTGAACTCCCTCATACATTATCATAAAACTTCAAAAATATGATGTGGAGACAGGCTGTCTCACACATACGAAAATCAAAATAGCAATACAGCACAACAGAGCTAATTAATCCTGGCTGCTTGTGGTAGCAGAGCTGCTTGATTGAGAGTCAGAGCAAGCTCAGAAATCATTCTGTACTACTACACTGCCCACAGCAAGAAGGAAAAAGAGGCACTCAGTTTCTGAGCAGTGGGGGTTTTACGTAAGTATTATGGGGCTGATGTAAACACTGTAAGCCTACTAGCAGAAGGAGGTAAATATTCTCTTTCAAAATAATCTTGATAAGATGGTGATACATTTGGATTTCAGAAAATGCTGCTTGAAAAATACTGGCACTAAAGTATTCTACACTTCTGAAGCATAATATTAAATTAAGTTTTACTCATACCAGAAGAGTGAAAGTTAATTATGTATTTCCCAGAAGCAAAGCTAGAAGGTCTAAATTTTTATAAAGATTCCTTTCAGGGATGATCTGCTCCTTTTCCACATGAAGGAAAAGGACATATCCAGGTGACATATAGACCCAGAGTAGAATATGCTTAATTGTTAATCACTTTCTGCTTGAACTATTTGCTCTACACTTTTTTTTTTTTTAGAATAATTTAGGAAAAAAAACCACTTCCATTTTAAAACAATAATCTGGCAATTAAAACTAAATCAGTTTAAAGACCCATAGAAAACACTTCAATTAGCTTATATATACACTATACTAATTTTTAAAAAATTGAGATCTCAGTATTGTATTTACTAAGTCTCTTTCAAGTAGTTGCGGAATTACATTATGGAAATAATCACATTAAATAATTTCCAGGTATTAAAAAACCCAAACAAATAGAAACTTCATACAACACAACATCTATTTGAATAATTTATTTGATTATATTTAATTTATTTTAAAAATATATGCTTCTTTTTAATGTTGCTTTCACATTTGTAGATGTGTTAGGAGAAGTCAGCCTCCAGAATTTTCCAATTCCCTCCAGGAAACAAGCAGCTGAGGTTACTCTCTTCTGCAAGAAAAAGGTTAATTGACACATAATCTATTGTGTATCTCCTCTCTGCTTTATCAAAGAGGAAGGATCTAAACACTCAGCTCACTTCTAATGTCAACAAAATAGTGACAGACAATGGGGTTTATGCCAAAGCCATGAAAGCTATCATGAGTCTCCATGCAGAACATCCAGCATGTTGCAGAGAATGACACTATTACTATTAACAATTATGTTTGGTTGGGTAGTTTTCAAAAGTGGGTTATGTCTCTGTAGGTGCTCTGGCAAGCTAGCAATGATTTTACTTTAGGCATTAATTAGGAAAAAATATTGAGAATCCACCTATGATGATGCTTAGGCACTTCTGTAGTACAGTGAGGGATCAACTTTGATATAGAACATAGGGCAGATTTTTTGACAAAAATGTCACACTTTCACAAAGAGAAAAGCTGTTTTGTCATAGTTGGCTGGACATACACAACTCTGAGTTGCATATTTGCTGTATCTGCATCATTGCTGCTGGCCAAATATTCAGACGAGGATGTCTGTTCTGGATTGCCATTAGCTGCTATTTTCTCAGGATAAAATATAGTTAAAAAGTTAAAACCATTATGATCTGCTAACTGTCAGCCCAGTGTTAATATGATAAACACTTGGACAATATTACTCACTGTCCTGAGTACACAAGCTTCTATTCCATAGGAAACCAACTGTCTTAACCACATTGAAAAGGATTTCACTTCATTATTTTTACACAAGATGTTGCACAGTATTGTTAACTATTAGTGGTCACAATATGATACACATAATTTTTTAGAAATTAATGCCAACATATCCAGAGGATATGTAACTGGTAATAACAACTGTCAGCATTCTCCTACTAGATCTATTCCTCATGATTTGATTTTATCAAGCATTAACATTTTGGTTTGATGAAGTCTTTATTTTATTCTATTTTTCAGAGAAGTCATTTTATGTCCACTTCCTAAGGAATGAAAAAGGTGATTTGATGATTGAAATCGAGAACATTTGTCAAGGTTCATATAGCACAATACCAATGCCACTGGGGAAAGACCCCTATGTGTCTCCTTTCATTATCTAGAAGAGAAATCTATTAGACCAAGTTTAGCTGCTGCCTTTATAGGCATATTCCTCTACTCTTTCAATAGGAGGGGAACCAATTGCATTGCAAATTATTTCAGTACCTTTATTTCTAATCAGTTATAACAAGACAGTGCATATTAAACCAGAATGGGCTGATGTAGAAAAATACTAGTATTCCCTGTGAAGTTTATTATTCATCTGAACAGAAACAGGTGCTAGATTACTTTACTTCACACTACTAATTTTTTTTTCTTTTTTTCTGTACTTACCATAACCTATTCAACATAAATAAACAAACACCTTCAAAGTAAAATAAGTTGTGTAGGTATTACTTTCAAACACTCAATAAGTAATAAAGTAATTGAAAGCAGAAAATAAACATTTAAAAATTCTGTTTCATGTAATATATTTTTGGAAAGGTTTTTTTTGTTCTTTTGGCATTGTTCATCTGTCAGTTTGAAAATGTGAATAATTGATAGTTAATGTGTGAATACATAACAACATAATTAAATTCTGCATTACTACAGTTAACAACTGAACAATGCCGGTGACAAGCACCTTCACTAGGAGTGTAGCTTGAGAAAGTAAAATGGAAGAAAAAGGAATAGAGAGTGGAACATTTCTGAATGCGAAAAGAAAACATGAGTCTGGTAATAAAACCTGTGGAAGTATCAACATGAAGACTGTGGAAGAACTCTCAGAGCAGGAGACAGACTGAAGAAAGGCAAAGCTGTCCTTTTTGAAACAGAGGACCAGGCAAAGCCAAGAATTGATCAGAGAAAATGAATTTTTTCTCCAGAGAAAATGCATGTCAGAAATCATCTCTAATATCTTTTCAAGTCTAAGTGAGAACGGTTTGTTACAAATCAGTAAAACAAAAATAGTTAAAATGGGAAGATGTGACTGTGTAAACTAAGAAAATTAAGATATGAATTCAGGAATAGGTGAACTGTACAAAGTGCATTTACCTAACTCTAAATATTGTGTTTGTATTTCACAGTGATGTCGTTACAGTGCACATAAACGGAAGATGTCATGTTAACGAAGAACAGCATTTGGGAGAATACAAACAGATCTGGGAGTTAAAGATTTATGATTATGACTGTATTTATTTCTGATTGCTAAAGGACTCTGAGACTGAAGCTGTGATAAGCTATCTGTTTTGTTTTAACTGTCTCTGGAAATTGTGGTACTTTATGTTATGTAATCATATATACAAATCTAAATTGTAATAGC
This sequence comes from Sturnus vulgaris, assembly GCF_052056855.1. NCBI lineage: Eukaryota > Metazoa > Chordata > Aves > Passeriformes > Sturnidae > Sturnus > Sturnus vulgaris. Next base: position 93,329,274 of record NC_142245.1, on the reverse strand, counting down.
AGCTCTGAAATTGAGAAGTATAATTTAATTTTATAAGTTATTTCCTTCTGCGGGGAAACATTGTCTGCATTAGTTTAGACCAGCACGGCATTTGAAGAGATCTGCAATGAATCATAACTTTTCAATAGATATCATGATGGCAGCATGCATTAGCAGTAGTATACATTCATCATTCCCAATTCTTCGTAAACGTAATGTCATCCTTTGGATATCTACTATTTAAAAGCTGGATTGATGCTGACTGCATCAATTTTGTATAATTTTTACAGATTTTGGGGTCTAAGCATCATCTTATGAATTATTGAAGAGAGCAGTCTTTTTACTTACATGTGTATTTACACTAAAATCTGAAATCCATATAAATAAAAACATGAAAAATGCTTTTGCTAATGACATATCCAACAAAGAATAAAAGAGCCACACATAGTTTAAAATTGTTTTTGAAAATCAAGAAAAGCACAAAATACCACCTAACTAAAGCTCTTACCCAAAATTAGAACATTTGTAGGTGTGGCAATTAAAGTCACAATTAGAATTTTGCAGAGATCAGGGTATCATTTTTTCAGGCTGCAGTTGCTGATCAAATTCAATAAATAGATGTTCTTAAGAACCTGGAAATAATTTTGCTAGGATGAAATAGAAGTAAGATAGTCTGAAACAACTCAGAGGAAATGTGTTATATAGTAACATGAGGGGAGAAAATTACCTATAATTTAGATATAGAATATCTAATAAAAGTAAATAAATAATAAATAAATAATATCTAAATAGGTAAATATATTAAAAAATAAATGAACAAAAATCCTGTAATGTAAACCATGCTGGACTTGATTCGGATATTTTTAACCTAGTAATAAAAATTACATTGTATTATCTGAATATTTTTTCTTTATTTAGTTAGCATATATTAGCAAAATATGATCCTCGGTTTTCATTTTTTATGAAAACACAAACAAAAATAAAATGAAATAATGTAAGTTCCCTTTTAATGTTGCAATTTAGCTATTTATTTACTGTCAAGAGGTTTATTTCTTTTTAATATGTTCTGTATCCTTTAGACTAGATTGAAATGGTATTAGAGTGGTGGGAGAAAAAGAATTAACACTGAAACAGAGTGGATTATTGTTAAAACTACATCTGCCATATGATTGAGTTGGCTGTTTTTTTATTCAAAAGGCTCTCCAAAAGGCAAAAGTACAAATGGAAAAGAATGAAAATTTTTCTCATTTTATCTACTACCCTAATTTGTGATGAAAAAGGTGGAGATAACCCACAGTTGTATTAACCAATTACTCACCACGTTTTGCAAAAGAAAAAGCTAGTAGACAGTTTAAAGAACAATGTGACTAGTCAATGAGCACCTGGAGTGCCAGGAGGCCTCAAGGATAGGGAAGGACTTAAGGAAGAGAGGGGCTGCTGTAAAGGGAGCCAAGCTTTGTAAAGTACCAGTGATACCCAGGGGGTTTTGGGCTGGATGAATAGCTAGATCACCTGGATGGATCTGCTGAATGAATGGACTGGTTGTTTAAATTCTTCTCCTTGAGTTGATCAAAATAATATAAGCAGCTGAGTTACAGATATGGATATGGGGGACAAGAAACACCAGACTCTAGGGTGGGATTTCAGCCCACTTAAAATGTCTGAAGCCCAGCCAAAATACCTTTTGACTGCTCTCAAAAATACTAAAGCCAAAGACTGTCCAGACAGTGCATCCAGGGAGTGCTTCTGTGTTAGGCAGAAATGTTTTGACAAAGCATAAATGAAGTGACCACCACCTGAGCTGTGCAGTGCTGTGCTGGGAGAGCTGGCAGTCAGGATCAAGCTCAGGCAGCAGGACCCCTTGCTTCTTCATCCCATGAGCAGTAGCAGAGATAAGGTACAGCATGCAAATCCATTGAAACCTGCAGGGAAATGGCTTGAAATCCACAGGTGTTTCAGTGAGCTTTGAGATGAGGATGGCCTGTGAGAATGTTCTGATGAGACAAATTTTAGACTGACTCTTTTTCCTCTAACAATGGTACAGCACATTTCGAAAGGACACTTTGAAATCTGTTCAGGAAACTCAGCAAGTAGATTGTTGTGTAGTGCTTCCTCAGCTTGAGAACCAGAAGGCATTACAGAAGGCATGTTACAGAGCTAGAAATAGTCAGGGTGGAGGGAGCATCCTCAACAAGATGAATTGCAGCTCTAATTCAATGGTTTTCTACTTGTCTTGAGAAATACAATTTTATAGATCCCACTGAGAACAAAGAAGTACAAATAGTGTGCTTCAATGGACAAAGAACTTTATAACCTGAAAGTAATAGGACAGTAGATTGGAGGAACAGGCTGCTAAACTAATAGCTACAAAAGAGTGAACTTGTACTTTGTCCAGGAGAGAATCCCACTAGTGGGAGGTTGTAAATTCACTTAATAAGCAATAAACCCCATGATAAGTCCCAATCATAATGGGCTCAGTAGCTGCACAAATTCCTTTTAAAATAGAGGTAAAGCCCTGTTGAAGCACTAGAGATGAGGTTGTGCTTAAACATTCGACTGTGGATCAATCTGCATAATTGTTTCATGAAGAAAAAAGATAGTATGGGATGCTGGTGACAAGGGGAGAAATACAGCAAAAACTGAGGCTTGGACTGTGTTAATACCTGGTCTTCTCTTGAAGGAAAATGTGATGTTATATGGTCTCTGTGGGAATACTGAAAGTCGGAACACATTCCTGAAACCTATCTCAAGCATGTTTTTTATTTATAGTAGGATTTAAGTGAGTTACTACACTACCAGTATAAATCAAAATAATATCAAGTAATTTTGAATTAGTAACTTGGTATTAAACAATAATGCCTCTATGGATGGAATTTCTAAAGGAGCCTGGGCAGAGAGTATTTAACTCTGATATAAGGTAGAAAAGGTTAAGTTAGTTTACCTGATGCTTACTGTTGCAGAATTATACTCTTGTTTTCCAGACAAAATAAAAATGAGGGTGATGATGTATACCATTTCAACCTGTTCTAGAAAACCTTTCAAGTTGATACTGATGAAGTGCAAGCAATGCCAGCAGATTCCAAATGACAAATCCTTCCTCAAGTTTGTTTTACCTCATACCAGTGCCAAATTATGATGTCTCACTGGGTCTTTGATTACTCTCTAAAATGAAGTGATGGTGGAATTGTCTTCCTCTCATTACTCATATACCACAGGAGTCCAAGACTCATCCTGCTTACCAGACAAGAGCTCTGTGAGGGTTTTACATTCCAACAGATTTTTTTCAGTCTTCCTTTCTAATTAGCCTTTCCTAGTTCTTCAAGAAAATTTCGTTTAATGTGCCAAATTTAGATCTTATTATTTTGAACAATTTGTTCAAAAGACAGTGTATTGGAAAAATAATAAGTGTGGTTTTGACCATATGATAGGTGTGAAATAATAACTGTCTTGGAAACATAGGAAGTAGATAGGTTTTTAGTGTACTTGCAGACTGATTGTCTTTATGGTGTTTTATGTCTGTCTGATTGGACTAAATTATAGTTATCAATAAAAAATAGAAGTAAACATTTTAATTTATCTCTCTACTATTATAAATAAGCTTCATTAGTAGAAAATTCCTTTCTATTTCAGCATGAAAATGTAGAGGATGTTTCATTCATCTCACTGCTCAGCACTGCTAATGAAGAATTTGCCCTTTGTAAGAGTTCACACATTTCTAAGACAAAGAGAGGTTCTTTGGGAACCACTATACAGAAGTGTCCCTAAAAACACCCCTACTGCAAGTTGGATTTCTTTAAGGAATATAAATATAGATTTTCCTAGGAGAACAGATGTATCTGGTCTGTGTCAAAAACCTGCAACGAAGATGGAGTTTAATGGTGTGGCCGACAGGGCTCCATAGTGACAGGAGGTCTGCTAGAAATGTGAATTTTGGAGTTCTCTTAAAAAATTCAATGCAAGGGTTTCATCATCCTTCTCATACAGCCTTCCAGGATTCTTACCCACATGATATGATCTTCTGCATAAAAGATTTACTGATCTGCAGGAAAGCAAAGGAGCACAGAATTCTACCGCAGTTACCAAGTTTTTTAGCAGTGCTGGTGAGAAGCAAGTGTATGTCTTGTTTAAATATTGATTTACAAGGATTCAGCATTTATAAACATCAGGCATTCCAGAAGTATCAACTATGTGGAAGAATAGAAAACTGCTGAATCTCTTGTTGACATAATTTCTTCCTTAGCATACATAAATAACAATTCAGAAAGTGGAAAGAGTTTGAAGGGCAATATTTTTTTTAGACTACTCTTTTTAAAATCCTTTAAGTAAATTCATACAAAAATCAAGTTCATTTTTGTGCATTCGTTACTCTAATGGCAAAAAAAAAAAAAAAAAAAAAAATTGGAGGGATTTCTTAAAACCATATAAAGTCAAAGAAAAGAATCAGTACCATGGTGAAAAGTTACACATAAGAGTAAAAAAACCATAACAGAGTCCTCAAAAAGTATTGCATTGTTTGGAAAGGTAATATACCCATCCTGCTATGACCAACACCAAATCGCATCACATGAAATTTGTCTCCTTAAATGGCATTAGGATTAGGATGGATGATTTTTTTACATGAAAATTGAGGTTTTAGCTCTTTAGAATGATGTTTAGAATGTTGAACTATTTAGTTATTTTTAAGGAGATGGACTATAATAATGAAATTGAGAAAACATTATGTAGCAAAGCAAGTAACAGAGGTCACAATGAATGGTCTATTCTGATTTATTCATTGTTACTATGTATATGTCCACAGACAGGGAATTCTTCTCAGGTAATTTCCCAGAGAAGAAAATGCATCTTCAAATATGTTTGTGGGTTTGTGGTTGGGCTTTTTTGTCTTGTGAGGTTTTATGAGGAGATTTTTGTTTGTTTGTTGTTGCTTTGTTTTTAATTATTGAAATTCTAAGTCTTATTTTGACCCCAAACCTATGTCAGAGTAATTAAAGGTAATTCTCAAACTACTCAGGGATATCATTCAAAGTTCCTAGTGAATAGTAATAAATCAGGTATTTCAGGTTACTCTTACAGTCTTTGGGAGCAGTACATGGTAAGTTAGAGTAATTACTCTTAAACTGACAGGATAACTCTCAGTTATATTCATACATACTATAAAAGAGCATTTTCAACATACATTTGCTGTAACATCAAGCCTATTATATAGCTGGTGTACTCACAGGAAGATTTTACTGTTTTAGAAGTGTGGCAGTGGTAAGTGTTTTATGACTTTTTTCTTTTTTTGAGCAAAGCAGGTATTTCTTTTAAGTATAAAATTACACCTTTAAAAGTAATTACAAAGAAAACAAACTGAAAAGCAAATTATGTTCTGCATTTTATACTGGTGTAAGATATTTTTGTATTTTTATATATTACATTATTAATTGTAAGATGGAACTTTCATCCATGTAACTATATATTATCCCATTTATATATATTCCTCTAAAAAATCCACAAAATGCGAAATATTTTCAATTACTTGTATTCTATTTCTTCTTTATTACAGTTATTATCACAGATTGTAATTTTAAAAGCAAACATGTCTGTATGTGTGCATGTGCCTTTGAGGTAAACAAGCAGTATTACTGCCATTCTAGACATTATAAAATGAAACACAGAGATTCATAAAGATGTTCAAAAATATTCAGATACCTAATTCAGAAATAAGAATATAACATTTCCATTTCTTTGACAACATATATCAAAGTTTAATATACATTATAACTAGCAGAAATCATCACTCTAACTGACATGTTCTCAGAAGTAAGTGCTAGCTTTTGCAGTTTTTCAGGACTCAGACTTGCCTTTCATCAACATTGGAGCAGTGTTCTGGGCATGGAATTAATTAAGGTAGCTTTCAAGATACTAACAGGTTTATCAGTTTATCATGAGTAACCCTTCACCTTTTCTCTCCTACTTTAAGATTTACAGTTTCTCTTTCTTATCCAGCTTTCTCTGCAGTCTAGCACTACTAGACTGAAGTGATCATTAAACATTAAAGATATCAAAAATCTTTCAAAGGTCTAATTCACCAGGATGTAGTAGTGGATTTGTAAGAAAAAAACATATCCTAGGTAAACACTTGACAAATGTGGCTGTACGTGCTTTCTCCAGAGCATCTTCTCTCCTGGGTGACCTGAACTTTTCATGGACTCATCTGCCTCCTAGTCCCAGCTGGGTTTCATAAATTCAGTGTCCTGAAAGTTAAATCCCCAGAGGGACTTCTCACAGTACGCTTAACATGTACAGACAAGCTTGAATTCATCACAGCACACAGCAGCAACATGTCCAGAAGGGGAAGGAAAGATGGCACAATGCACTCAAAGACGTGTAGGAATCACTGTGGGGATGTAAACACAGCCATGCCTACATACATAAATCTCACTATAGATCTGTACATGTATCTCATTCAGAATTTTAGCTATTTTTTTTTAGTGTTTTCTACTGATTGGTATACTTATATCCAATACAAGTGCTATTTTCTCTGAATTTCATTTCTATAACAAACTGAACCTCATTCACCATATACATAATTAAGGTTCAAACAGCTGTTTATGAATTTCACACTTCAGAGCTGTATATCTAGAGTTTAATACTGGGCATCTACATTCCTTATTAAAGCAGGTAAAAAGCCTGATGAGGTCAGAAAGGTCTCCCCTTGCTCATAAAAATCTCTAATTGACTTGGAGTGAGCTTTCAGCCCTTCATAGTCAAAAGTCACATGCTTGTAAGAGCAACAGCATAAACACACGACAGCTCAAGTTATGGCAACCCATGGGCACGCAGAACTCAGACTGTATAAAGGTCATACTGCAGGAGAACAATTCTGGGACCCCCACCACCAAGGTGACCAGGGTGAAGAAAGATGCAGCAGGATGCCACAGGATTCACAGGGTAGTGACTATCTCCTGCTCTCTCACTCTTTCTCTCTCATTCACATTTACTGTTAAATAAAAACCCATACTATTGACTTCAGGATATGGTCTCATTTGTACCTTAATTCAGGAAAAGAAATCTCTTAATAATCAAATCATAGCAATACTACTATGTGCAGGCAGTTCCGTTTCACTACGAACTCCCAGATATCCTTCATTTTCCATTTCATATCTATTGTCTTTCAATTATTCTATTTCCCTTCCTGATCAGTAAGAGCAAAACTTTTCTCCTCCATCTATGCTGCGCTGTTCTTTATTAGACTGAGGAATTATTCAGTCTTTTGAAAAGGAAAGGCTTCTCACTATGATAACAAATAATCAGGTTTTCATTAAACATACTTACAGACACTGTAGTTAGAATTTACCATCATATTAAGGCATGTTACCTTTGAAAATTTTCTACACTATAAAATAAAAGACATTTTCAGAAGACTTTAAAATACCATCAAAACTTCTTACAATCTAACTTTCCTCATCCAGTTTCTATATTCTTTACTTTCCTAAACATCACGTTCTCTTTTTCTTATTTCTGAAGTTATATGTTGTCTTAAAGTAAGCACATAATCTAGCTTGAAAATAGTGGGCCATTTTAACAATGAGTGTGTGGGGTTTTTTTAAACAGAGCTCTGTATGCAAATTAATGTTAAATGTGCAGAACATGTACTTAGGAAATTCAAAAAGAGATTAGTAACACGTGAGAGATGAAGTTAGCAGTTAGCAAATTAATTATCTGAGGACAAAAACATTATGTGGCTTAAATTGTGGCCTGGAGCATACCTGCCCCAGAGTTGCTTTCTCAGTTATTTTATTGGAGATTAGATTAACTCCTCATGATCCAAGTTCATCTAATTCAAGTGAGGTTCCTGCCTCAGATACATCGTATTTACTATATCCTATATATTCACTATATAGTGGCTCAAACATAGACATGTCATGAGAAATTTTGTCCGATTACAAATATGTTCCTAATATTTAAAGCTGTGCTGCTCTGAATGTTGAGCATGGCATTTTCACTCGGAAATCATTATGAAGTGTCAGGAAATGAAAACCTCTGTGTTGGGGAGAAGATAGCAACTGAAGAAGCCCTTATAACTTGTTTTGGTAACATCAGCACATCACGGCTGGACCTGCTCCTTAAAGAAGTGTATGTTCTCTAATACTTCTCCTGTGAATTTCTCTTTTTGATGCATTTTTTCTCTTGTCAGCTCCCCAACAATCATTTATAAGGAAAAAGCTTACTTATTCGGATTGACCAAGACCAGCATTTTTACTTGGCAGGTTCCATTCCAACAAGCAAAAGAGTTTTTCAGTCTGCAATAATATTACCATAGTTTGTAGACTATGAGACATTTAGATTATTAGACTGTTTTAAAATACATTGTTAATCCAAGCCTTCTAAATTAGAATGGAGAAGTGCACAGCAAAGTAAAGCTTCAGTGGTTCTCTAAAATACAGAAATTGCAATTGTAAAAAGTGTTAGATATTACAGTTTAGAGATTTGGTAAACATACTGCAGTGAATCAGTCTAAAAGAGCTTACTAATATTAAGGGATGCTACCAATATGTTTTGGCCGTGAAAAGAAGATAAATCAAATATGACAACATTGGGAGGATTCAGTACATACATTTCTCTGTGAGGGTATAGAGAAATAAAGAATTCTTCAGGGATAGAGGACTCATCATGGACCTTAGAACAGAAAAGATAAACCTCCCTTGTACTCTAGAAGGTTTATATTTTATTTATCTGTTATGGGAATGTCTCCCATCTGTAGTACTGGAGCCACAGATAACATGGTACTATTGCCCTAGGGCTGCAGTAACCAGCTTTTGCACAGCCCAGGAATAAAGAAAGAGGCCAAGAACAGATTACTCCAGAAGTGCTATCCATGAAATACATTGTTTTATTCCTTCCATAGTTCATATCTTATCCTGACACAAATATCTAGCATTCACTAGTGTGCTGTTCTCAATTATAGGCACAGCCTCTAAATCACACAGTTGCAATACACTCTCAAAACCATTAAAATTGAAATATCAATGACTGGATAAAAGGAACAATCCATTAAGCCATTATTAAATCAGATGCACATAAAAAGAAGAGTTCTGGATTTTTTTTGTTTATTAAGTATGTCATCTTGTGATTTCTGTGTGCTGTACCATCCCCTGTAACTTCCCCCCCCCCCCCCCATTCCATAACATGCCTCATAACTTCTAAGACATTTACTTTAAGTCAGACACTGAGTATCTGACAAAGAATGACGTCAAATACCTGCATAGCCATACTCCATTCTTTGTGTAACTGGGTTTTTGGTAGCACTCTACAGGGAAGGTCACCTTGTCTCTAAGGTATGTCAGCAAAATACACCCATCTGGAGAAATGAGGCAGAGAAAAGCTGCATCCTCCTTTCCCAGCTCACAAGTGACCATTTCTTTAAATAATGTTCTGTTGAACCAAGGTTGGACCTTAAGAAGAACTTCTGAAGACTGATTCATTAATTGCTCCAAAGGTCCTGTTCAAACACCAAAGCAATTCTGTCTTTGGCATCTTGAAAAGCTGTTGGAATGGAGTATGTACTACCTCAAAAATATCCTCTCCTAAGATGAACAAAAAAACACCATGCAATAATTCTAAATGTTTTGAATACACTCCAAAATATGTGGAATTTTTTTCCTATAACTGTGTGTCTGTAAGAACATCTCTTCCAAAATATGGAAAGGAACCCAAAAGTCTTGTATCCTACCATTCCTTCATTCTTCTTTTAATTCTGAGAAAGTACTGGATTTCAAAATTAAATTTGTAAAGTTTAGTGTGCTCATAGAATACTGAGCACCCTGAACTTTTTCATTTTATGGAGAATGATTAGCCTGTATTCTGAGTGACTAATAGAGCATAACATCCTAATTTACTTCTCTTTTAATACTTGTAGTATTTCTCTACCTAAATTTGAAGTTGGCATGTGAAGCAGAAAAAAGCAATCATATTGCAAATAAGTGGCAGAATACATGTTGTTCCTAAAAGAATGTATGCATCTCAAACATCCTTTATTTATAGAATTTGGTAAATACATTTTTGTAAATTAAAGGAGTTGTGTTCTAAAAATTGGTTTGTAAACCAATCAGAAGAAGAAAAATAGGAAGTCATCACTGTTGAGATTATTAACCAACTGCCTCAGTATAACACAACCTACAAACGTACTCTCACAAAAATTGAAAAATGCTCTTGACTTGCTTCTGATTTTATATAACAGTCATATTATCACATATAAGGTCATAAAGATTATTTAAATCAGCATAGTATGAAGTACTTTATGCTATGACATTAGAAACAATCTCACAGGACTAGAAACTTTGTTTTTTGGTGGACGAAATACAAAATACTCTGATTCTGATGATCACTCATAGATACTGTACTCATTTCTACTAGAGTCAAGTTCAGCTGTTGGTGGTTGTTTTATGGCTTGCTTGGAGTAGAGTGTGGCTTGTTTTGGTTTAATATTTTATTTGTTTATTTTATTTTGTATATGGGGTATTTTTGCTTTGGTTTGGGTTTTATTTTGGTTGAAAAAAAATTCGGTCAGTTCACAGAAAGACATCAGAAAAATGGATATTATCGGTGCTATGCAACAACCACAAGGGAAATGTAAACAAAACCCCCTTGAGTCACATTTTCTCTTATTGATATAACTAAGGCAAATACACAGAACTACTGATATGATTTCCTTATTTCATATAATGATGATATGAAGAGACATAAATGGAAGATGTATCTCAATACAAGACCTCATAGCCAAGCTAGCTCATTTGATCCCAGTCTACTAACTGCTCCCTGTGCTGTTCTTAAAGGATATTTAGTCTGAAGTTACAATAATCACTTCCTCTGATGACTGTCTCTTTTCAGTGGTCAGGAGAAGGTCTCTTCCCTCTCATAATATCTGAGAGGAAAGCAAGACCTGGAGAGCTATGGTGAAATAGCTGCCCAGTTTGTAAAGTAATGCAACTGGCAAGAAAAAAAAAGCATTGAAAGGTCATTTTATCCCTATTTTCTGTTGTGCCCTCTCTCTCCTTCAGCTTTGTCAAACACCCTTAAACATAGCATTTACTATATTATTCAGCACCTATGTAAAATATGCAAAAAAATACTGTTCTGGCAGTCTATGCAGAGACTCAAGTATAAAAAAGATGCATTCACACAATCAGTAAACAGTATCTCAAATTCATTTCAAGTACAATTTGGAAGTCAGTATTTTATAGTTTTTAAGGTCAATATAATGAATTAGTCAATCTTTTGGTTTGATATTTAAAATTACATATACTCTAATTTATTATAGTATGTTCAGTACTACTAAGTTGAGCCTGTCAGAAAGCTGATTCACAAATTTATGGAAAAAACTGTGGTGCCTCACATTTTTGTTCTGTGGATTTCCCTAGAATATGGTATGAAACCAAGGAAGGTTACACTTGAAAAGATTTTGGAAGTAGAAAATGGATTGCAATGGGTTTTTATTAGTTCACAATGAAGGGAAGAATTTCTGAAAGCACGATTTTCCCTTCAATTGCAACACAATGTTCTAAGGAGACTGGTTTGTTTTTCTCTCACAGAGCAGTAGAAGGATTGTGGGGAGTAAAAATTCTCATTTTCAAATTTGCCAGGAGGGATTTGGAGGGAATTTCAGCAGCAGAGGAAATATTAAGAGTTGACACTCACATCCTAATTACTTTAGCATATCTAACATTGTTCCTGCAAAGATACAAGAAACACTGCCAACTTGTATAGAGGCATTATATGAGATAACAGAGATTATTGATATCCTTCATAAAAAGATAAAAGCCAGATTAAAATGTTTGTGTAAGAATGATAATTATCTTCAAATGGCTTTTTAAATTTTTTTTCCAAAAAGTTCAGAAAACAGATAGTAAGTCAAACATATGAGATATTTCAGATTTCTTATCATATGTATATGAGTAAATATGATGATTATGTTAACAAGACTGTATATCAGTTTCAGATTTGTCATGCACTGAGTGGGACAGATGTATCTTTAACAAATGCTAATGTGAGAAACAGCATTTTTAAAATATGACTCACTTTCTTGCTGAATACATCTTTAATACTTCACACAAATGAGAATGCTTCTGCTACAACAAATTTATCTCTGAAGCAACATTTTACATTTGCAAAGTATTTAAAACCCACTCATTCTTAAAGAACATGTCTGTAATTAACTAAAGACCTTTTTTCTTTGTTGCACAGAACTGAGGCAGATGAAATAATTTGTCCATGATCTCGTAGTTAATCAATAATAGATGGTAAACTAAGAAATATATATTGTTTTCTTATTTACAGTCTAAACTAAATGTATTATACTACCAGTATAATCATGCACAATATCAAACAAAACAACGAAAAATTACTGCTAATATCCTAGATTTGATTATGACAATGTCTTCACATGCTTCTTTCTTCACAGAACACAGTAAAACAGCCTTGATTGAACAGTTGCTGCCATTGGTATCATCATATGCCAGTGAAACAGCAAAAATGAAATCTAGAGGGATATGTCTAAGCAAACAGAAAGTTTCTCTTAACCAAACTTACATACAAAAGCAGAGTCATACATGAAAGCTTTAGCCAGGAAAGGTTAAAATTTAAGACTTTACTCGTTCAATCATATTGTTTAATCATTGACCTTCCTTTCTTCTCTTGAACTGATTAAGTTCATATTCTTCAACACACAAATACAGAGTATCAACAAGCTGTATGGTGAAGAACTCTTCCATGCAGTATCCTATACCTTGGTGATTAATAACTTTCAAATTATTAGTTAATTAATTATTTTTCCTTCATAAACAGTTTTCTTGAAAGTCAGGTACCACAGAAGACAGAACAGAATTTCACATATCTCAAAATATATTAGTTTTTCTCAGAAAAAAGGCCTGATCCTGCAGACTTTTTTTGGAATGTCATTTGTCATTTTGGGATCTTGTTAAACTCAAGTGAAGCCGTTTCCAAAAAAACATTTAATCACAAGCTTTTGTATAATATCTGCAAACAGCCTCACAGCTAACTCGTGACTGACATCTCAGTGAAGATGAAGGCAAATTTACTGTGAGGGTCATGCTAACTGTCAAACAGGCTAGTTACATTTGTTTTTATTTTTTTCCCCAGTGTGTCTCCTTTTGGGAAATTTTATTAAAAGGTGAAGTTGACAGATCACCCTGCATCGCTTCTCCAGGTAATGAATGTTGTTTTATTGACCTTCTTGTGACCAACGATTCAGGCTTGTCTGCCTCTACCACAGGAAACAAATGAGATGTACTCTATTGAAATTCTACACTTCACAGTTTCTGAACTACTAAAAGTGTAATTTCATACAGGATGATGCCCTTAGGTTACTTTTTCAAAAATTGTTGTCTGCAAATTGAATTTACTAATAATTTGCTTCTCTCACAATACCTTAGAAAATCCTTGAAATGAGAAATAGATGATAAAGCAGAAAAAGAATGATGGTGAGGCATTGGAAATATCTCTACATCACAGGTTCCTAGAGATATAAGAGGGAGAGACAGAAAAAATTATCTTCTTTATAGTGCTCAGATTTGTCAAAGGAAAATATTGAAGAGATCTCTCCTAGAAAAAAAGATGCAAAAAAGCTTGTCATGTAAGCACTCTGATTATGGAAACAGAGAAAGAGATGCCAGATCCGTGAAGCAACAGCTCACTGCACAACTGCAAAAATAATTTGTTTTCATGAAACTGCCTACAAATAATCTACTAACATTAATGAAAATTAAATAAAATCACTGAGGAGACAAATATTTTCTAAAAAGTACTTTCATCACAAGTCAAATTCAGAGACAATTTCAACATATACTAGAAAAAAACTATTTCAAGGTAACTTCAGCTTTACTGAAAGATTTACTCCATTTTTCATCAAAGCTATTTGCAATAATCCATGATCTTTGCAATGAAGATGGAATTTACCTGGGAACAAGTAGTTTGCTGGTAAAATTACCTGGATTTTTTGAGGCTTCATGTATTATTTAAATTAGTAGGTCTATATTTTAAAATTCATAGGGATATCTAATGTATTTCTTTCAAAATCCAGGCAATATCAAATGAACATCTTCAAAAGAAAGAAGTAGTTTACATTTTTACTGAACCAAATTGCAATTATTTTTAAATTTTAAGATGAGGTTGTAGTATAGTAATGATATTTATTGTCCTTTGGTAACCATTACTCCTAGAAAATGTGTTCAATCTTGGGAGGGAAAGCAAAGGATTAAGTTAGCATATGGAAACTTGACTTTCTGAGCATGCATGATTTTGCTTACAAACATATGTAGGCAAGGCATAATGCATTTCACCTTGAAAACGGTGTAAAAATTAAAACCCCTTATATTTCCAGTATTTGTGCTAGTAATTTGCTTTTGTCATATATTAGTCAGTAAAGAAGAATCTCTACTTTGAGCCCAATCAAGTAATTTTTGATTTATCTGAGAATTTATATTCTTAGAATTTACCTTAAACAAATACCTGAAAGCACAGAGTTATTATTATTCTTACTCTCTTCAAATGGAAAATTAGCTGTTGAGCTTCCAAATTAACAAATGCAAATTTAAAAGGCCTCTGTAAATCCATCTTGATTCTCGGTTTTTTACTTTGAATATCATATGTTTAAAATTATATCAACTTAGTAGTATCCAGGACGTATTTGCATGAAAAAGTTTTATTTACTACTATGAAAACTCATTAGATGTCTTATATTGTGACTGACAAATATGACAATCAGAAAATATTGAAGCTATTCTACACAAACAATGCTGGAGTGGTTTCTGTAGCACAGGGTGCTGCATACACTAATTGCTAGGATCCAGTTTCACAAATTCTAAACATACTCCCATCCAGGCACACCCACTAGCTATACTCAAATGCTTGAAATCTCTCAAGCCAACTGTGGATCTAAGGCACAGTTACAGAATCTCTTATACTACATTAGAATTTCTAGTGGAAAATGCAGACAAGTAAATCCAGAAGTGATCCTGAAAGTATAAAAGATTACAGCAATATTATTAAATTTAACAGACCTAATATGCTGAAATACCAGCACCTGATCACTCTTGTTTGCACAGTCCCAGGATGGTTTTGACAAAAGCCAAACAGCTGTCTCCAAACTGTGTCCCCACAGATCAAAACTTATACAAACCGAGGAACAATTAAGCCACAGGTACCAGCTAGTTTCAAAGCCAGACAAAAGCTTCAGAAACTGTTTTCAGTCCTATAATCCTATAATCCTAGAATGGTTTGGGTTGGAAGGACCTCAAAGATCATGTTGTTTCCACCCTCCTCCACCATGGTTGTTAATATTCTAATATATTAAGTCAGAGATAATAAGAACTCTGAGGAATTATGAGATAGAAAAGTTGTGGGATCCATTGTTTCCTCTTTGCAAGTCATCCTTACTTAAACAAAAAAAGCAATTAAAGAAATCTTCAATGATCAACATTATCAATCTTTAACACAGCATTTAACATTGTTATTGGTACTGCACATTCTAAAACATTGACTGGTCGGCTACTTTTCCTTTCAAAGTAAAAGGCATGAAGGAATCTGTCATGAAATAATGCAAAAGAAATGGATCTCTTGTAATCAAGAGCAACTCCATCCCAGATTTTTACAACAAAACAATCATCTTAAGCTTCACTTAGAAATCAGCCAGAGCACTGAGAGGAGTAATAATGTGATTTCTATAAAACATCTACTTAATGAACAAATCTACAATGGTTTTCAGCAGTTAATTTTTTTTCTAAAGTACAGCATTCTCAGTAGATTAAATTTTGCTAAACACAGCTTGGAGGGCTTAAGAAAAGGGGATGTGATTTTTATAGCTGCAAGTAGGTTTTGCAAAGGCCCTGAGTTGTTCTTCCTTGATGTCTATGCTCTTCATATGTTCATGAGGACAGGATCTGGACACTACTCAGTGGGAGTTCTGACTGCAAGATCTGCTCTTTCAGCAAAATGGGAAGTGACAGCAGCAAACACAGTGTCCCTTTGGCAGGCAATGGTTATGCCCTTTATGACTAGAGACACGCCTCAGTACTTCTGAGTGAGCAGATCCATCCAGACAGGCACAAAGCAATGAGACAGCGGGTAAGGTAACTCTGCTGCTCTCTGAACCCCTGGACTAGGACAGGCAGCTCAGCCTTCACATCAAACTGCCAACCTACACCTAAAACTTGCTGAAAATATAATCTCTTATCCAGCTTACCTTCTTTAAGAAGATTTCGTTGCAGCCAAACTGTTTTAGAATTATAATATACAGCAGTATTCTCCTTGTATGCTGGTATATAATATACAGCTTAGCATGGTAATTAAGTGTTACTTTGGCAAAACAGCACATGGCAAAAAAACCCAAAAACATTAAAGTATTTCCTTTACTTCTTAATTCATCATAGATGTACATTTTATGCTTTCATTTGCTATTGCATTAAAAAAGTGAATTATCATTGATATTCACTTTTTGAAGGCCTTATAAACGATTATATACTACATCCTGCATAGTAGAGAAAAAGCATTCATGACAAGGCAAAAGTCATCTAGCAACTCCAGCAAATTATTTGCTTCATAGAAAACTGCAGTATCACAAACACAAAATGCTAACTATGTAATTGAAACCCTCAGTCAAAACCAGAATAACTTTGCTACGTCTGTGC
Organism: Sturnus vulgaris; assembly: GCF_052056855.1. Classification (NCBI taxonomy): domain Eukaryota; kingdom Metazoa; phylum Chordata; class Aves; order Passeriformes; family Sturnidae; genus Sturnus; species Sturnus vulgaris. The sequence continues at coordinate 93,312,610 of NC_142245.1, read as the reverse complement.
AAAAGATAAATGAGTCCACATGAATCATTAAAACACTATGATATAGTACTACTTGGGTCTAGTTGATATTCACCATAAATCAATAGCAATAATCTTATTCATATACATTCAGTGCAGCTGAATCCAATGAATACAATATTTCCATATATTGAGTGTATCTCAATACATGAGATACTTTATGCAAGAATTTTAAACAAGACCCCTATGTTTCTCTTGCATTCTCTTGAATCTCAACAAAGATAGATAATCACAATCAATAAAGTTAGATTAGCTCAATTCAATACTGAGAAATTTTCAATACCACTATCCAGAAGATTAATATCTGGATATCATTCCAGCAGTATGACAAAGCTAAAGAACCAGAAGCCAAGCTCTAAGTAAGGACAACACTGTGCTTTCTGCATTACTGCTTGTGTTGTTATTGATTCTTGTGAAAGACAAACTTTCACAAATTCATTTAGCCTCATTACATATGTGAATTAACAAAGCATTTATTAATGTGTATTTGTGTGAATTTCCAACTACTTTTTTAGTCATCCACAGTTTTATGCTCTGTATCATTCAAAAAGTCTATTTCCTACTCTTTTTCAAAAGCAATTCCCCCTATATTGTGAATACAGTATATAAGTTATACTAATATATCAACTATACAAAACAGCCAGAAAACATATCTGCTTATTTTTTCCTGACTAAACTAGTAAATAAGCATATAAGCAACAAGGAACTATGTATTTTACTGATGAGTAATAGTTTACTTGTATACACAGTACATGAAGAAACCCCTTCTACAGATTTCATGCACATGAACGTATTCTAGCCATGTAAATAAGTCCCACTGAAGGGAGTTCAAGTAAATAGTGTTTAATATTGTAAGAATAGGAAGACAAGGTTAGAAGGCAATTGGAAAATTTATTCATGCATTAAATATGAATTCTGTCATCTTAGAACTATAAAACTTACCAAATATATCCCGTGCTTGCCCAACAATCTACAGACAGTCTGTTAGCAGAGATACTAAACATAATATTATGGACATATGGACTATGCTTCTACACCTTCTTATGAAATTTTTGAAGTGTTTTACCTGTGACTGCTGATCACACCAACATAATCTACGTTTTTGGATGAATAGAAAATACAATTACCTTCATAAACAATACCAATTTCATATAATATTTTGAACACACTGCTGCTAGCATTAAAATTCCATATCTGAGTAATTTAAGATAATGAAAAGTCTTTGTTTTTCAAACACTATTTATTTTTAACTCAAATTATTGCAGAGCTATGAATTTATATTTTTAAAGTTATGTATAAACATTAGTTACCAAAATTATTAATCGACAGTGGCAGGACTTTGCCCGAGGAGCCATGTTGCTAATATTTATCGAAGTCTCAGTGGTTTAAAAAAGGTAAGAATGATGCAGACAATGTTTGTGAGCCATGAGTTACTACATGTAGTCTTACTACTTCTGTTTAAGTTTAAATAAAGCTTTACATTATCCCAGTGAAGCAAGCAAAACATAAACACAGGCTTATATGTTACAATGATTCAGCAGCTGTTCAGCTGTGCATAGCGTTCTCTGTTACAATGCTGAAAATGATGTCACCATGCAAGGATAAAATAATTATGGTATTTATGGAATAAACAATACATAGAGTACTTGTCATCCTTAATATATGTTCCTAATAAGAAGAACTGCTGTACTGTGACACTACCCCCATTTCCCTTTTCTTTCCTTACAACACTAACAACTGCAATTTTGTCAGTACCTGCACCACAAAAGTGGTTTTGTATTGAAGGTTGAGGATTACTCTTTCTCCCAGCATAAAGGAGGATATGACACTGCAGATGTTTGACTGTAAAAAAGGCAGGGGGAAGTGGGCAAGCCAAGAGGAGCAGTTTTATCTGTACACCTTCATCCAGGTGCAGGCTGTTGATGAAAAGTTGTGAGAGGAACCATATGACCTTTGCTTATGCAAATTCTGCTTCAAGCTCCAGCTCCATCTATCCTCTGCTCCAGAAAGACCTACAGTTTCCCAAAGACCAGATAAACAAAACTAAGCATCTACTTGGAAATGTCTGTCATTTCATATCTTACATTTGTCTACATAAAAAATGCATTAAATTATTTAAAGGGAAAAATGTAACTAGGAAAAAATGTGTGTGTCTGTTATCATCAATATAGTAACTACTGCATATTTTTAAAGTAGAATGATAGTTGAATTAATTAACAGAACCTGTTTAAACTTTTCCCAAAAAAGGATATTTCTTTACAAAACAGGTATACCTGTCAGGAAAGTACTTACTGTAGATACTGGATAATTACATAATAATTCCTAAATATACTGTTTAATAGAGTACACCCAAATAGTTACTAAAAAAGCAAAAGTAGATGAGCATTTCTGAGCTACAGAAATCTACTTCATTGTGGAGATGTGTAACAATTGCTAGAAGGCATTTTAGGTGATGACAAATATTCTAATGAATATTTGAATATTTCTGACAGAAAATCACAGTTAAAATCTGTGGCTCAACCCATTCATAAAGTAGTTGTTGTACGTAAGGGAACATAAGACGAGGATCTTTTTCATGAAAATAATTTTTAAGTACTTTAAGTTTACTTAAAAGTAGAACACTTTGACTATCAAAAGTCACATGTGATGTGACTGAAAAGACTTGTTAGATTTCTAATGAACTGTCTAGTGCTATGTCTTACATAATTTATTAAATACTTTATTTAATTGATAAATACTGCAGATTTACACTCTCAGTTCTATACTGTTTCACTTAACAGTACTTGACATAATTTTTATGTTATCAAAGGAGAATAAGTGTTGCCCTTGAGTAAAATTTGAATCTAGATTAAAATCTATTAGTTTTACAGTGGCACAAAAAATATATGCTTTAGTAATGAATTTTAATATACATTCTGTTTGCAAATGAAAACAGATCAGCGGATTATAGAGTTAGCTGAACATCAATATACATTGTAGTGGGTTTTGTTTTTGGAAGATAGCTGAGATTTCATCTACTGTTTAAGCTTGCTGGAAATTTAAGGTTTAGTAGTCAAATACGGGGCTCAGTATCACAAAGATTATTTAATATTCAATGTCTAAACTGTAAAAATATTTCCAAAATGAGAGAATTAATTGAGAATTTTAATTTATTTTACTAATTTTTTTTAAGCTTTATTTTTTCAGCAATTAAGCAATTTTTTTCTAGCATATATGAGGAATGACATTCATCTGCTTTAAAAAATGAAAGACTAGTAAGATTCTACCCTACCTATTTGATTCATAAGGTGAAGGCTTTAGGAAAAATACTGGGTATCATTCAACTCACAACCCAGTCAAAGGATCTGGAGGACTATATCTATAAAAGGATTAAAAATATATTCTAATCACAGAGGAAATAATCACCCAGTAGGATTCAGCTCTTACTTTAATTATAGAAAGAATGCTTTTACAAGAATAGGCTGTACTGAGCCAATTATATCATACAGCATACTTGGCTCAGTTTCATATAGATTTTCACCTTAAAATAAGTACTAGTTGCAGTGTCTTGATATATGCAGTCATTTGTACTTCATGATATGTGCCACAGACTATTAAGCATCCCATAGGGCTTTTAGAATTGCTCAAGGAGAGGCCTTATAGCAAATGACCATAAAAGCAACAAAAACAGACAAACAAACAAACAAACAAACAAACAAAAAATCAGTAACACTTTTATCTCAGTATGTAATATGAAAGGACATTAAATATGCACTGTCATGGACATAAACAGAGAATCTCTCTGAACCTGATTTCTGGAAGAAAATATGTTCAATGCTACTTACTAAATATAACTAAGAAAAGACAAAATCCATTTAAAGTTCATGTTTAGCACAATTAATAAAGCAATAAGCAATTCATTTTTCAGGCAGAAAAAGAAAGCTTAAGGACATCAAGAATATGAACTTTGATTTTCCTTGTTTTAGGTACCCCAAGAGGATCCGGAAATGATACATATGCTGAAACATATGCATATATAGGAATGTTCATCTGCCTTATATGTTACAAGTCTGAATCTCTGAGAGACTGAGTGATCGGATTCTTTTTCAGCATCTCATTTTCCTTTCTAGCTTGGCTTCTTTCACACGTTGTATGTTCACTCGCTTGTGTCACGGCTCATATTCAGCATGCAGTATTATTCATACTTTTATTAAAAATCGGGATATCAAAAATAATCTTAATTATTTGGAAAAAATATTTAAAAGGATCACATATTATTCTAACAAAAAGAAAGGAAGACATGACTTTTGAATTAAGCAATTGAAGCAAAATAAAGGTCAGGTGGTGTTTGGGAGATAGAGTTAGAAACAAAGGCAAAGAAGAAGGCAGAAAAGTAATTACTCTTTTTCCTTTCCTTAGATTTCTTTAATCTAACATGCATAACCACCACCACTTAAAAAGTCTCTGAGCAGAACAGGTCATTCTGCAATACACTTGGGAATGGATGTATCCCACCAATGTTTAAAAGCAGGTTATGATTCTAGCTGTGAACACATCACGTGGTGCTTGAATCTTCATCAATGTGTTTGATTTTCCATTTCTGTGTTTGTGAAGGTGAAAATGCATTTCACTTCTCAAGCTCATTCTAAAGGCACCATCATTTGAAGCACAATCCTTGAGGAGGTAAGATAATAACCTGTCCCTTTTACACAACTCACACACCTTCCTGATCATCTTGAGTTCCTCTATACTTATACATGCTTGCAGGTATTCATATAAAACATAAATGTTTAATTCATGAACACTTACAGTCAATGATAAATGGAAAGATATTTAATTCCAAATACGATGTTCAGCTAGATTTGTTTAGCTTTTACTTAGAAGTCACATTTCATTCTATGATCACAAATGGAATGCAGTCATTTCATCAATGTAAAAAAAATAGAATGAAGTATGTATAGGGAAGAGTTTACTAAAGAAAAATTAAGAAAAAAATCAATTAACTCATTTAAGATCAGATTTTTAAAAACAATATAGTGATAAAATAAATTTTTAACCAAAGGATTAATTTTGGTTATAGTTAAAAGACTGTAACTTCACAGAAATTAGAGTAAAACCTGATTTGAATGGAAGACAATCAGCTCACCCTAGATTTGCCTCTCCATGCTCTTGTTGCAATCAATTTGCAGTTTAAATATCACACTTTAATCCAGTAATTATTTAAATAGAATATGATATTTGAAAAGCAAGCCAACAGAGATCTAAAAGGAGACTCCCTAGAAATGTGTGTTCAATCAAGTGGCAGAAATAGTTAAAAATGTTGCCTTGAAATTGATTTATCAACAGATTAATCAGCTTAAGCACTATCAATGTGTTGGTTTATTTTGCACTCCTTATAAAAAGACATTGCAAATAGGGCAGGATTATGAAAGAAAAAAAAAACAGAAACCTACAAACATTATTTTGTAACTACATTATATCAGCTAAATCTTTCCTTACATATGGAATGTCTGTGTATGCAATGAGAGAGCAAGGGGGGGAGAATGATGATGTGGCATACTCCTTCTGGTGTCCTGGAAAGAGGACCAGACCTGAGAAAACCATGTTATTACCACTATAAGCTTTTGCAGAGATTTACTCAAGACTAAGTCTATCATAGTTTGGTGGAAGAAATACTTAGGAACAGTTGAACAGCAGTTTAATCTGATTAGTATCTGAAAATGTTTTGCATGCTTTATGATTACTTCAAAAAGCAAAGGAAAGCTCTGTTCTTGTGGCCAATAGGAAGAATCACCTCAGAAATGCACTCCTGATCCAAACTAAACTTGAACTCACTGAAGAGGTGTGAGATTTTCAATACATTTAAGATTGATATGCTTCACCTTAACAGATCATTTAACAGGGGCTAACAGAGGTCTTTCTAATGCCTGCATTCTACAGAAGTATTCATGAGGCCTCTTGAAACTATGTGCTTTGTCATCAACTGCCATTAGACACATTGTAAAATTAATTTCATAAGTCTATAATAATTTTTAAAGTATACAAGCATCCTTAAAAGTATGTTTTGGATTCTTCAGCAACGGGAAGAATAATCAAATGTCATCCACTTTTTCTTTTTTTCTTTTTTATTTTTCTTTTAATTTAAATATTTCAGATCTTTTAAACTCAAATTACAGAAGCATTATTGCCTATTGGAAACATATGACTAGTTCAGAAAATTCTCCTAATGCTAATCATACTATTTTTGAGGAACTCACATGTGTTTTCACATTCTGCAGGATACAAAAACAATGGCAACCTTATTGCAAGAGTTACAAATTTATGAGTAGAATATCGTCTGTTCTTTACCCATATGATACCATTTTTCACACGCTTGCCCTTTATATGGCTGGGTAGAAACAGGATTACTAATTAGCAGAAAAAAATCTTCATGAAGAACTCAAAAGACTTCATTGTTCACCTTTAAAAAGATACGTGATAATTTTGTATTTAAATGTAACAGCGAAAAGGGCAAAATATGCCCATTAAAGTTTCATGCAGAATTTTCCTGCACTAGGAAGTGTTTGGGGATGAGATGTCATACTGATTCCATCAAGTCATATATACTGTGACATGGTGAGCTACTTGGACACAGAGATGCTAAGTAGGACCCGTATGGTATAAAGGCCACACAGGCCATGTACTGATTCTCTCACAGAAATTAATTTAATCTCCTTGAAGAGTGGATGAAATCTGAAATTTGGCTGCTTAAAACCAAAAACAACTAGATGTTTCCACACTATGTCTTGTAGCCTTACTAGCACCCCTACAACTTGGACTACCTCAGTTGCTGCTGGCAAATTTTATGGCCTGGATTGTGGACAGCCTTTAGGCTTTTGAGTGGACAGGCCATGTCTATGTAACACTTCAGCTTGAATGCTCCACATCATAAGAGCTATTCCATACTGCTAAACATCTCAAAAAACCACAAGCCTCTATAAAATCATCTTTTAGATTTTCTGTACATCACACTCAACTGTCATACAGGTAAGTAATTAGTCCTGCTTTCTTTCCATGGATTTATATTCCTAGGTTTCTTTAACAAAAAGGACTAGAAAATCCTTTATTGCTCCCAAGATGGCCAGATAAACGAGTAACTCCTATATAATCCTCCTCCACAGATTGCAGGTCAGGTCCCCAGTAGTGCTATTTCTTGCGACCTGGCCTGACTGCTCCTAAAAGTGGTCCAAGTTTCCCAATGCTCTGCTAATTAGAGAGGTGCCCACAGAAGAGAAGACAGAAAAAAAACACACCCTCCCTAGCACCTAGAGATGCTCAACACACTCAAGTTGTCCAGATCTGACCAGAGGAGTCATCTGCAGTGTCGTGGTTTAGCAATTGTATTCCCCAGTTCAGTACTCCCACTAAAAAACCCTGAACCGCTCCTATCCCCCCTGACTGGGAGACACAGAAGACAAAGACCATGGGTTGAAATCAGAACAATTTACTGGAAATGTCAATGAGATAAGAAAACAGACTGTAACAGCAACAATATTACGACAAAAGTGTACAAAAAGAGGGTGATTCACATGCAAAAGTGCTCACCGTGGACCCCAGAGAGCAATGAACAATGGTGGCCGGGTCCCTGGCAGCGCCACTCTTTGCTCCACCCGAAAACCATGTTTTCCTTCTCAGAAGCCAGAGTCCCTTACCCCCACTCCTAGCAACTGACTTGAGATGGTAGAGAATAACACCCTACTCATGTCCACATAGCCCAAGATCTGCCTCCTCATGGCTACTGCAAAAATTAACTCTGTCCTGGACAGAACCAGGACATGCAGACTTAAGGGCAAATTACTGCATTTGAATGACATACTCATTCTTTATCTTGATGTAAATCCTTGGAAAAAAGTATTTATCCCAATGCCATACAGATACCATGTACACCAAGGACCTAAGATTCCTATGACCTTTGTGAGGGGGCAATATCTTCTCAGAAGACCACAGTCTGTCTGGGCTGAAGATGAAAAGATTTGAACTGGATTTGAGCAAGAAGAGTCACAGGGTGAGGGCTGGTGTGTTGCTGTTGCAAATGACGTCCTACTGCTCCAACTGCACTGTCATGTCTTTAGTATACTCTGACTAAATAATCATTACATTTACTACTGTGAAGTTTTTTTGAAACCTTTTTTGGTAGCTGTAATTATGTTACTTTTGAAGAATTACCCATATACTTTGCAGAGTGATTGTTACATTTATCATGAGGTTCCTACATTTTTGGTATTTTTAGAACAGAAAAGAAACAGCTTAACTGTTCAAGTTTTAAGGGCTCTCAAGTGCATTTTATTTGAAGTGACTAGGTCAGATCCTTCTCTCAACTCTGTTTTCATTCATGCAGGTTTGTATCTAGCTTGTTAAAGAAATTGCTTGAGGAAATTTGATAGAAAAAAAAAAGAACCTGCAGTTTAGTACAGGTATTCAATTCAGATACAGGTGAACAATTTTGGACATAAAATTCTTACAAACTCCTGTAATACTGTCATTATCTAGCTAAGAAACTCAACAGAAAATATATTGCTTTAGTAACAGCCTTGTCTTATAGTAGTCATGTGTGTATTCTGAAAACTATGAAAAAAGTTATCAAGTTTAAGGCTCTTGGTGATTTTATCTTGATTTACATCATTGTGAAGGCAATCAGAATCAAGCCATGTCACTATGAAGTGAAAAATTAGAGTGAAATCCAAAGGACCTTAATAGTCTGTGTGATTCTAGTACTTAAATTATGATAAATTAACCTCCAGAGTGTAAGTTCTCTTCTAAGAATAGAAGAAGCTTTAGGTGTTAAAAAGAGGGCACAGAAATAAATATGAATATAAGGCACTGAAAGCTTTTCAGTATGTACCAGTCTATAACCACTCAGCAAAAAGCACCATCAAGTTGACTTAAATCTTTCATATTAACAGTATCTAGTACTGTTACAATTTATTCGAAGTATTTATAGCAGATGGCTTAATTCCTAAAAACTAAAGAAAGCTCTAGGAACTTCCAAAGCCAACAGAAATTATTCTTAATTTCTTTGGTTCAGTCATAACTGCTTCAGTCTTCACACTAAAAGGAGAGTCACATAATAAACTTTTGGGAAAATTAGTACAAAATTCAAAATCCAGCATGAAAACATGGCAGGATGTAATCAGGTGTTCAGTGATCAAATGAGCACCCTAGTTACTGCTTGCTCATTAAAGTCAATCGAAATGTAAATAAAGAAATAATAAGTGGTTTGAGCATTCAGGTGAGGGGAACCCACAGTACCCGGGGAACCTTGGCAGTGTGTAATGCACAGAACGCTCCAGGATGTAAATCAGGAAGGTGGAAACAAGGCTGCTGCTCATGTAAACAGCATTTACCTGTCCACTAAACCCTGGACTTCCCAATGACCACTGTTCTCAGCTCCCTTATTATACCATGTGTGATCTGTCCATCTGCAGGAATTAACTCAATAAAAGACATTTTTATACCCACCTATACAAGGTCTAAAAAAGGAAAAAGTAAAGTTTATTGCAAAGATTATTTGAATGATGTTTGGCTATCTCATACCTCTGTGTATTAACTGAAATTCTTATGGTGTCTCATGTTTAGAATTTTTACCAAATGTTGCCATTGTTCATTATGCAATTTTTTCTTAGTTCACTTCCTAGAACTACAATATTTTTATTGAATTTAATTGCAAGAAGTCCTTTAAAGAACTACACCCATATGAACTTAAAGAAATACCCCCCATGGCAGACTAAAATGTTCTATATCTGATGTTATAAATTTCCATTTAGTTAATTATGTATTCAAAAGTTACATATTTATTCTGCAAGAGGCACATCAAAGATAAGCTGCAGTACTACAAAAAGTCTATTTTCTCAACAAAAACTGTGTAATGCAAATTACTTCAATGCTTTCCAAATATAACTGCTTATATTATGAAATTAACACAGAAATTATTGCTTTTAAAATATGCTAGTGCCATTCTGTATTACCTGTTACATATAAAAACCTTCCACTGGGTCTTATTATTGTACAGGTTTATTTTTGAAGATCACTGACATTCTAGGCTTTTGGAGCATTTTGTGTGGTTGGTTAGGTTGTTATTTCTCTAGCTCATGTTTTGTTTCATTTACATTGCATATATATTTAAAAATATTTTTCGAAATCTTGAAGTTCACTAATGTAGATGAATTGATGGGGAAAAATCCCAAGTTTTAAAGCTACATAAAGCTACATAGTGCTATATAACCCCTATTTTTATTGTTACTCGATGCATATTGAAATACTTAGGGACATTACTTGAAAAGAAAGACCTTTCCAAATGCTATTAAATTGGCACTGTGTCTTAATTTATGCCTTTACTGTCCACCTTACTGTTAACACAAAAAACTCACACAGAATAAGACAAATTTTATGAGGACTGTCTCAAAACTGGACTAGGTATTTTGAGCCAAAGATGTCACAAAAGAAAAACAATTGATACTGAAAAGTAGAGTGAGTGAGTAAAAAGGGCCCTGAACACAAGAAGAAGGAAATGGCATTTCTTTCTTCTTACCTCACAAAGAAAATTCCTGCTTAGAACTATTTTGAATATCTCTTTTTCTGCTGTTTGATAAAGCTGCCTCAAGAAAATGAATTTAGATTTTCATCTGAACTTTGTGGTTATTTGGACTTCTCTGGGAATAAATATGGTTAATGGAGGAATAATATTTTAAAGAAAAAATTGGATGAAATGCACTGGAAAGTATCAAGCTTTACATTAAATGACCTTAGTATAAAAGTCACAGTGGCATATTGAACTAAACTCAGCCAAGATATTGAGACTCATTATTTAATTTATTTCATTATCTATTTACATTTTTTTACACGTTTCCCTAAGTTTGCTGAAAGTGTTAGAGGCTTGTTATTTTGCACCTGTCCATCATAAAGTGGGACCAAGAGTATATTCTTAGATATCACTGAAGAGATAATAAGAATTACAAGAATTTCTAACCTCGGCTATATTCATTTCAGAAACTCCCTTTAACTTCTTTTGAAAGGTTTGGCTTTATTCTGCCTCATTGTGAAATAACAGTGGAGGTGAAAGGTTCTTTAACACATTTCCGCTCCTGGATTCATCCAGCCCTACTGTTACTTCTTTTCTGACTTTTCTCAGTGAATTTAGAGTTCATCAAAGCATAAGACTAACAGCACTGACCAAGTTAAACAGTGGATCCAGGCTGTGCAAGTTTCTTACTCCAACTCTACTAATTCACCCTTTTCTCTTGACCTGCAAACTACCTTGTTATTCTATTCCTTGGCCTCTTTTGTGCAGAGACTGCCAATCATATCACATTTGCAGTGTTTTTTTATAGGCTGGCAAAAAAAATCAAGAAGAGGTGAGACTACCCAACTAATTTTTGCTGCTAGGTCTCCTGTGAAGAAAGGGAATTTTTGTTAATTGGCACCACAAACTTTGAAAATTATAACAAGTTCCTGTGAATTTTTCATTCAAGTTACAGATTTCTTCTTTATAAAATTTTTCCTCAAAAAAAAATTACATTCTTAAAAACATCTTTTAAAGGAAATACAGTCTTTATGACATTTCTTTTTATTTTCTTTTGCCCCTAGGGCTTTCTAAAAACCTAAATTGTTCAATAACAATTACAACAGTTATGTTTAATTATTTAAGCTTTCAGCTGATAGCATGTTTGTGCATATTTGAATATTATGCACACAGCTCAAAATGTTCCTTTTTAAAATATATATGAACAGGCATGGATTTATTTAAGAAAAGGCAGATGCCATAAAATAGAAATCATAAAATCTGTTATCCAACTTATTCTGTCCATCCAGCTAAGTACTGAGTGAAAGGGTTCTAGCCCTGAAACCTAAATTTTAATCTCTCATAATTTGGGTAGTGCTGGCAATCATTGTTGCACAATTTAGCCAAGAGCAGAAGGCTCATCTTCCTGCCCACCAAGCCAGACTGAGGAAACTACACACACTTCTTTTTTTCTATAACCCAGAGCTTATGTCCTAAGGCATAGGAAAGGTTTGCTGGCTCTCTTGTCACTGGATGAACCATGTAGGGTCCTCCACTCATATCAAGATCATAACCTCCAGTGCACACTTACAGTCACAATTCCTTTTTGGAAGGCAGCTAAGCTGTAGTGCTCCCAAGAATGTACAGCCAGCCCTAGATTTCAGAATTCAGATGACAACAATGAAAAAAAAAAAAAAGACAACTAATTTCTTGGGATACTGCTTGTTACATTAGCTCAAAAAAAATTATATCTAATGCTGTCCTGGGAATTAATGTCTCTAAACCAATACCATTCAGAAAATTCTTTCCTGCGCACACTTAATCATAACTATGAAGTACAGGCTAAAGACAGTGAGCTGGAGTGGAACTTTTCTTGATCTCCAGGCTCAGGGGGTGATGATATGCCACACAATCTCTAGCTGGAAGCCAGTGATGGATGGTGTACCCATGGAATCAATACTGGTCCAGTCTTGTTTAACATCTGCAAGGACCTGTAAATCAGCTGGAGGCAGCAGCAACAAATTTGCAATCTTGGATGAGGGGCTGATTTGACTGAGGGTCAACACTGCCATCCCAAGAGACCTTGACTGACTCATGAAGTTCAACAGGAAGAAGTGTCAAGGCCTGCACCTGTGGAAAAATAGCCTTATGCACCAATAGTGGCTGGGAGCTGATCTGCAGGTAAGTGGACAAAATGCTACCCATGAACCATCAGTATACCCTTGTGATCAAGAAGGCCAGTGGTATCCTGGGGTGCCTTCAGAAGAGCATTGCCAGCAGGTCAAGGAAGCTGATCCTGCCCTTCCACTATGCCCTGGTGAGGCCACATCTGGGGTGCTGTATCCAGTTCTGGGCTCCACAGTACAAGAGAGGCATGAAGGTCCTGGAGTGGGTCCAGTGGAGGATTACAAAGATGACTGAGTGACTGGAGCACAAGGAAAGACTGAGGGATCTAGGCATGTCAGCCTGAGAAGAGTCACCTGAGAGGGGAACTCATCAATTTCTACCAGCATCTGAAAGGAGGGCGCCAAGAGGATGAAGCCAGGCTCATCTTGATGCTGCCATAGAAGCAATAGAACAAGGGGCAATGGGCAACAAGCATAAACTGATGCACAGAAAGTTCCACTGGAACATGTAGAACTTCACTGTGTGGGTGATCACCCACTGGAAGAGATTGCCTAAAGGTTGTGGAATCTCCTTCACTGGAGATGACACTGTCTAGACACACCCCTGAGTGACATGCTCTAGGGGTCCCTAATTGAGCAGGAAGGTTGGACTAGATGACCTCCAATGGTCCCTTCCAATCTTACCCATTCTTCCCCTTCATTCAGCACTGGGAAGACCACACCTGGAATCTTGGGTCCAATTCTGTGCTGTCCATTACAAGAGAGACATGGACACACTGGAGAAGCCACTTAGATGATTAGAAGACTGGTGCATCTCATTATTAGAAAATGTCAAGAATGCTCTGACCGTTCTCTCTGTAGAAAAGAAGGCTCAGGGGGATGTTATCAGTATATAAATATCTGATGTGAGTGTGCAAAGATGACAGAGACAGGCTCTATTCAGAGATGCCCAGTAATGAGATAAAATGCAATGGGCAAAAACTGTAGCACAAGAGTTGCCATTTGAATGTCAGGAAACACTTTTTACTATAGTGAGAACTGAGCACTCACAGAGGTTGCCCAGAGTGGCCATGGAGTCTCCCTCCTTAGGTATATTCAAACCCTCTCTAGACATGGTTGTGCAGTACTGGCTGTAGGTGGCCCTGCCTGGGCAGGGCAGTTAGCCTGGATGACCTCCAGAGATCCCTTTCAACCTCAACCACTCTGTGAACTGATGTATAAAAAAGGTATAGTGTACCAAATAACAGTTATTTTCTATACTGATGTACTATGTGAGTGGTAATGGTGAAGAAAACTAGGAAGATAGTCTTTACTATTTTTTCCTGCTTTCAAACACACAGCAACAATTCCAGTTCCATTCATGAGGTGAATTTATGCCGTGTTTCTGCTAGAAGTAGATCCCAAGCTTTAGAATTACCTGGCAGTATCTGCCCTACCTTACAGAGCTGCTCCTTCAAGTCAAAGACCCTCTTTGTGTTAGAGAGACCTTTATAAGTCTTGCTATATATTGTGCTGATATTACTTGGAACACAAAATTTTTTGATATCTAAACTTTAAAACTGCATAAGGAGGCTCCAAAATTTCACCAAGCAGGAAGATTTTATAATTCCTTCCCTGCCAGCTATAAGCCAGTCTGCACTAAAAAAAATGGTTTCAGTACAACAGCAGTAGATGATTACCAGTGATTCCACAGGGCAGGAAGGAGGTAGTGGGAAGAGTACTTGTATAGACACACCTCCTACATGATGCTCCCTGCAGCATTTGATGTTTTTGCTCTCCAGTCTGCTCAAAGAAGAAAAAAGTTTACAGAAAAGAGACGTGGATTTAAAAAGAAAACAAAAGAAAAACAAAGGAAAACAAATAAAAAAGCCAACCAACCAACCAACCAAGCAGCCTCCCCCTCTTACCAAACCAGCAACAAAAACCCCCAAAATCAAACAAACAAACAAAAAAACCACTCCAGCCAACCAGCCAAAAAAGAAACCCCAGACAACTCTGTGGTATTATTAGATTTATGTCTATATAATTAATAATAATTAATAATTAATAATTATATTAATATTTTATGACTGCATAAGATATTATTGTCAACTCTAAGACTGAAAGTTTATGTGACCAATACCAGGTACCTAGGAAAGGTACAAAAACAGAGGAAGCAGTTAGTAACATTTCCTCAATATATAACACTTTCTAACCCAAAAAACTTGTACTTCAGAAGCTTACTCAGCCAAAGACCCTAATCCCTAATGGATTTCTCTTCCACTAACTCCTTTGAATTTATGTAAATTTTTAGCATCCATAATATCCTTCAGCAAGAAGTTAACTTATCATGTTGCAGAATAGTCTTTCTGTGTCTTATAAACTGTGATTTCACTTGTGAGTCTGGTCTATGTCCCCTAAGTATTTCTAACAAAACAGGTGATTTTACTCAATCCAACTTCCCCAATACACCTTTTTTGACTTTTTCTTGCTAGTTGCAATTTATGGGTATTACTCTGATATTCTCTTTTTTATTGACTTATGTTACTGACTGAAGCATGCTAATATACCCAGATATTTGGGGTTTCTTTTGTCTTAGAAGCCCCATAGGTTTGATAGAGTTATTTCCTACAGTATTATTAGTACCTCTTGTTGAGATGAATATGTAGAGTCTATCTGTGACCAAGCAAATAAGATTGAAAAAAGTCCAAAATATACAGAAGTCAGGCAAAATTAGTTTCCAGAATTGCTCAGCAAAAGTACTTGCAAGACTATCAGAAATTTGTAATTTAAATAATGTTGGAGGATTTTAAAAACCCGTACTCCATATGCCAGTATGAGTAATTTCTTAATATTAATTTATCTATAATGCCAAGTGTGAAAAACCTAAGTTGGGCCCCATGTCTGCTACTGAGGTGAAAACCAGCAATAATTCAGTAATTCATAAAGATCCTTTTAATCACATGGAAGTAAATGGTTTGGGTAAAGATTCCTTAGACAAAGAGGATACTCAAGACAGCCTTTGCAAACTAAGGAATAGTACTACTCTCTTTTCACTAGTTCATTAATCAACATCAGTCAGAAAAAACAGCCATGCTAAAACAGCTATTAATGAGTCAACAAAACAATACACTGACATCTGGTATTTAAGTGGGAGATCTGTGCTCCTGAATTAATGTTACAAATCTGACAGTATCTGACTTCCCCTACACTTATGCTCTGTCGAGGTTCCCTGCTGGTTTATAACTCATTAGTTCAAAGTTTTAGTGGTTTAAGCTTACTTAGGCATATTGCCAAGACTTGTAAGCTTTAGCCACCACTACCTTAAAAATCAAGCAAAGTGAGCTCTTGTGGATGCACGGTCACATCACATCACTGTCACACAGCACCCAAAGATTTATAACAATTGACAGTTCTTCTATTAAAAAAAACCCTTCAGCTGGAAGACAAAACTAAAATATTCCTGGTAAAGGACAAGGTATGCTGGAAAACTGTTTAGGAAATGCTTGCATGATTGGAGGATTCAAATAAAGCTACTTCAGATATTAATAATGACCAAAACACTTCAGGAAAATGTTAGGTACAGATTAAAATGTGTTTGAAGATAACAAAATTTGGCTCATGTGTTTCATTTATATTACTACATAAATCACATAAAAGTTCTGTGAATAACCTGAAAATTAAGACGTTGCTTTCAGTCTCCTTAGATGTGTTTAAAATATCTTGAGAATTTAATAAGAGAGGCAAGATAAAACAATGAGCTCAATGTCTCTTCTGTCTCCCCCATTGACTTGCCTCCAAACAAAATCAAATAACATCTGCCAAATGCCAGCCTGTTCAGCTTGCTAATGAGTTTAAAAATTCAGAGTATGACCGTTGCTCAGCAACTGATAAAGAATACCAGTCACATGGTGCTATAGTTAATATACAAGAGACCTTTACCCCTCATTTTCTAAAATGCTATGAAAAACGGATTATTGGGAACACTATTTTTTTCAAGGCAATTTACTGGCTGCTTTTTTAGCACTGTGCTGTAATTTGTTCTAATATTCTTGAATACCAGTATTCAGGTGAATGAAAGGGTGCTCAAGTTTTTCAATCACCTATCTTTTAGTTCATGCATTTGCATGGTGGTGGAGTTCTGTTCAGTTCAGTTGTTTGCTGACCATTTCAGTAGATAACCTGAGCCAAAAGCTGAAAATGCTTTAAGCTTCAAGAACATGCCAGTGAATTTGGCTGACAGGCTGCTAAGCTAAAACTAAATTGAAAACTATAATCAGAAGTGGAAGAGGGGGATCAGAGGACTTAGAAACCGTGATTTTTGCAGTAGAGATGTAATCAATCTCAGAGAGGAAAAGACAGGAGGATAACAGTCACTGTGTCAAGACTGTTTCCTCATCTCCTCTGGTCTGCTGGAAAAATCTGAAACTGACCATTAATCAATCCATCAATCAATCAGGCAGTAATCATCAGTGACAGAAGGTTATAATGTGAAAAAATTAAACAAAAAGAGACACAATAGTATGTTATTCTACCTGACATGAAAGAAAGGCTGCAGTTATGGAATCCTCTGTGCCAGATGAGACAAACATGCCAAAGCTGTGTAATTAACTGTATTGCTATTTCTCAAAGGAGTTTATGTAGGAGGTGATTGGTGGGAGCCAGCATGGCTTCAGTAAGAGCAGATCGTGCCTGAAAAAGATTGGTGGCCTTCTGTGATGGGTATAGAGTGTTTGGGGATGTGGGAAGAGCAGCTGAAGTCATCTTACCTGGACTTGAGCGAAGCATTTGACATTGTCCCACTCAACACCCTTGTCCCTAAAGTAGGGAGACAAGGATTTAATGGATGGACAGCTTGGTAGATAAGGAACTGGCTGGATGGTTGCACTCAAAGAGTTGTGACCCATGACTCAATGCCCAAGTGGAAATGAGTGATGAGTGGTGGTCCTCAGGGGTCAGGACTGGACTGGAGTTCTTTAACATTTTTTTCAGTGACATGGTGTATGGGTCAATCCAAAGTTCCCCTCGATTTTGCCTCCTGACCGTCGCAAGGAGACCTCGAAGACCCCCACCCAGGCTGACTCCGAACAATGGTTTCCTGGCCAGGCCAAGGTGGATGCTCGTGACTGTGTGCTGGTGTATTGTGTTCACTGGACTGTGCTGTCATGGCACCAACCAAAGGTTGCGTTGTACCACCAGCTGAGGACTGCTTGTCCGTACCTGTCTCCTGCAGCACCACACAATGATCCATAAATCTTCCCACCTCTTGGCCAGAGGCCACTCGCTTTGGAGAAGGACTATAAAAGAGCGACCCTCTGGGAAAGACCCTTTGAGATCTCTCCACTGATGAAGACCCCCGTGAGAAGACCCCTGAGATCTCCCCACAGATGAAGACTCGTCTATCGGATGACCCGTGAGGACGCCCGTCTCGTCTGTTGGTAGCTATTTTCCCATCCCCTTCTTTCCTTCCTCTCTCCCTATACTTTGTTCCCTATACTTCTCCCCTCTACCGTAACTGAATTGTTGGCATTTGATCAAATGCATTGCTGTTGTTGAATAAACTGGTTTTCTGCTGTTGAATAAACTGATTTTGTGCCCTGCATTTTGCCTGTTTGCACCTTTGACATCAAAAGAACAATCACGACCCCCACTCTGCATTAATAGCAGATCCTGACACATGGACAGTGGGATTGAGTGCAAGTTTACCGATGACACCAAACTGTGAAGTGCAGTTGGCATGTGGGAGGGAAGGGATGCCAAACAGAGAGTTCTTGAAAATGAAGCTGTGGATGCCCCATTCCTCTAAGTGTTCAAGGCCAGACTGGATGGAGCTTTGAGCAATCTGGTATAGTGGAAATTTTCCCTGCCCATGGCCGGGGGGCTTGAAAATCAAGGATATATAAGTTTCTCTTCAATCAAAGCATTCTATGGTTTTGTGGTTCTGAGTTTGAATCCATTGCTTTGCTAGCATGCTTAGTGTCTACATAAATGTCATTAGTAAGTACTAATGGTACAATGTATTACGGAGAGTACTTGATGTATTTAGACATTGTATTAATGTAGAACAAGCCTAGGAATTCCAGGGTTGTATTTAATTTAATGCTTAGAAAAGAGAAAACTCATCAAAAAGTGGCAACCTGGAGAATTAAATCTTTCCTGACAGCATGGATTTTTCATGAAGAAACTGCATTAGAAACATAGTGCAAATGCACACCATCTCTTTAGAGTAGACTGAAAAGGCACAAAAGGACTGAAAAGCCCAGCTAACTAGCAGTGTAAAGAAGGCAATTAGATACAGGAACACATTTCAAAAAAGCTGAAGCTGAGTTTAAATGAAGAAAATAACTCTGGCAGATAAGGTAGACTGAAAAAAAAGTTTGAGAAAAAGCTAGGAAAATAGTTTCAGAGGTAATAATAAGTCTCAGAGGTAATAATAAATCTTTTTTTTTCAAACAAATCAAGATCAGAAAGACTAGCAGAGAGCCTGCAGGTCGTCTTAATGAGCAGGGTATAAAAGGAACACTTAGAAAGGACATGCAATTGCACGGGAGCTAAATGACTTCTTGGCATCAATGTTCACTTTGAAAAAACTATGGAGATTCCCACCTCAATACCATTTTTTGTACAGGCGTTCATCAGAGAATCCATCTAAAACTAAAGTGAGTGTAGAAGAGATTACAGAACAAGTTGACAAAATTAGAAGCAGAAGTTCAGCAGGATTTAATGCAACACCCAGGATTTAATGGTTACCCTTTGAGTTCTATGAGGTCTTAAGAATGGAATAGCTGAATAGCCACGTATGGCAAATGTCAGGCCATTTCCCTTAAAAGAAAAGGGTTCTGGAGAAGATCTGGGGAACGGCAAGCCTGTAAGCCTGACACTGGCACTGGACTAAGCAGCAGAAATTATGCTAAAGAATAGGTTTAATGGACATTTGCATAAATATTAAGAAGAGTCAAGATGACTTTTACAACGGAAAGTCTCACTTTGGAAAAATACTGGTTTAGTAGGTATTTTTTAAGAGGTCCACAAAAATCTCAGTAATGAACAACAATTCCTTCTGTACCAGAAATAGTTACCCTACTAGAAGTATTGCAACAGTATTTGAGAAAAACAGAAATTCGAGACTGAATTTATTTATAAATATAAAGGATGGTTCCTCAAGCTTCTAGGAAGATTCACTACTCCATCTTCCCTGCCTAAGAAAATGAAGTTTGATACTGTGACTTTGCTCTAAACAATAATACCGTTTTGAGTAATTTTATCAATACTTACCATTTTTTTAAGAACTCTGAAGCTGAAATCCTGTAGCTGTGGTACCAGGTTTTGCAGATAAAATAAAGGCTGTTGCAGATTGCAAAGGCGACATACTGTACAAAGATTTTATTTAAATTATTTATTTAAAAATTATTTATTAAAATTAATTTCACAGCTACTTGCAGTTAAATGAATCTCAAAGTTATGTAATGCAAATAAAATCTGAAATCAAGGGAATCATTATATTTTACCTCCCTAATTCACACATAATTTATCTGTATTTTAAAGGTAACAGGCTTTAACTCTCTGTATATAAGGCTGAATATATAAAAAAAGGAAAATATCTACTGCTAACAAATCAAATATTCACAATGACCTAAAGAAACCTTCGGACTACTGAAAAGAATTTCATAGTCCTGTAAAATCAGTTGCCATCATAAATCAGGTTTGACAGGTCATTTGCAAACTTCTAGCAGAAATACCTTTTTTTTTTCCAGAGAATAAAATTATTTCTTATCCATTGCACGTCTTAATTCCTTCATTCTTCATTGCACTCATACTCTGCTCTGTCCTCTGATTGAAATTTCATCCAGAGACACGATCTACCACCAATTTTATAGCTCAGTAGCACCTGTCATCTTCCCTAGGGCCCTCTGCTGCATTTAGGCAGAAGCTGCTATGATGTCCCAAAAACACTAACACTAGTGACAAAAGCATAAAAGAAAGTATTGCAACAATTTTATTAGAAACACCCATTTAATAGGTAATGAAATAAGAACCAAATATAGATTTCCTGCTCATGGAATTTCCACAGTAAAGAAACATTTGGTCATTTGGAAATACAGTTAGTATGATGTAATTTAAACCTTCAAATCTAATGTCTCTGTAGGCCATTTCTGATGAAATAGATCCCTGTTGAGATCAATCTTGCCTGTTTCAGACAGCTACTTTAGGATGAAAAGAATTGCCTTTCATGAGCTCATGATGACTAGATTAGGCTTAGTTGTCTTAAATTCTTTGTTGTCTGAGTTAGATTATATGAACAGCAACCTGAGCAAAAAGTGAGTTTGTGGTTACTTGTGTGAAGCTCACCACTTTTAAGTGAAAATTTCATCAAATTTTAGATCAAGAGATAAAATCCTAGCTCTGAGCAATTTAGCCTAATGTTTCTTCTGGGTGCAATATTTTTTATTCACTAACCTAAACTAAGTTAGGGAAGGCAACTGGTCACTATTAAGCTGTATTTCTGTGTGCCACCTTGTGAGTGGCTGCCTTGAACCTTTATGAAATAACAATATGTATTAGGAAATTAAAAGCAGGTAGTATGTAAAAATGGCAGACAATAGTTTGCTGCACTTATTCAGCAGAAATAAAAAAGAAAAGACATTTCCAAAGGTCTTTTACCATTGCACTTCAGAAGTTTATTTGTGGAAGATTTCCTCCACATTTCTTTTCAAACAGTTGCAAAAACCAGAAAAATAAATGTCAGTATTTTCCCCTGGAAGAAGAATTACACACTAAATTGGTCTCAGAAAGATTATCAAAACCTTAGAAAACTCTGGGAAACGTTATATAAGATCACCCTCCAAAAACTTATAACAAATTTAAAACCAGAAAGAACTCTGTGACATAAATATATTAAAAATAGTCATATTTTTCCCAGCATTTTAACATAACTTCATAAGCTCGCGATTTTTTCAGCTGTAATCTTATATAACTATTTATAAGGACACTGTTTAGATGCAGTGCTACATCTGCTACACATTACCTATTTTTAGATGCTTTATCTATTTAGTTCAGAGAATTTTACAGTAATTCGAATACTTTCAAGTATTTGTCAAAAAATTGTGTAAGCATCTTTGAAAACAGCATAAAGAAATTGCACATAACTTAAAATTACTTCCCATTGGTTGGAGCTTGCAGAGAATACAATGCACTTTCTCTTTTAGGGATGACTATCTTTCTCCACTCCTTTTCATGAACACAAACGAGCAATACTTCAAGTGCCACCTCAGGGACAGGGCCCACTCTGTCGCGATTACCGAGGAAGCCAAATGCAATTCTGATTCAGTTCTGTCGCTTTCTGCCGGGCTGGCACAGGAAAAACCATGAAGGGAGCAAAATAACAATACTGCTGTTCCAGATACGTGAATAGAAGCTCAGTTCTTTGGATGCAAAACCTCGCTTTGAGTGCTGGAGGATCTGAGCAGCATCCAAAGAGGGAACTACAGTAACCTTGTGTCAACAGCACAAGGGCACTAGCAAACTGCAGCCTGGAGAGGGACCCCTTTTCTCACCAAATCTGCTCTTGCAATTTCTCTCTGTCCCTCTGAATATTTTCAGTTGGTTTCTCAGATTCTGATGGTGGGGGGCAGGGGAGAGGGGGTTGCTGAGGTATATTTAAGAAGCAAATGAAATCTCTGTATAGTGTAAAGTGAGAATATATCTCGAGTACAACTTGTTTTAATGGAAATTTATATATTCTTCTTCTTCAGTTTTAGTATTAGTTCTTATCTCAGTTTCTATCTTCCTCATTTCTTGCTATTCAAAAAGATCTGTAAGCTGAAGGCTTATGTTTGAACATTTCTTGTTGCTTTTTTACACCTAATATTTTTTCAAGTAATTTGGATGGTTCTTTAAATTGACTGGTTAGTAATTTTTGTGTTTGGGGCAGCTGTTAGTTGTTTTTCGTCTGAAATATGAAGATATGAATGTTTTATCAATTCACACATATACCTTCATGCTCTGACAGAAGTTGTGTGCAGTGCCTGACATCAGATCAGGGGCTTTCTTTTTTCCCTGTGTCCTGTATTCACCAATTGATACAAGGGTAGGCTTAGCTTGTTTTGATCTAGAGGGAAGGGTTTTGAAGAACTGAGATCGTTTATGTGGAACATTAGACAATACCCTTTCCCCCAATATCAGAAAAAAATCATATCAGAATAACAATAATCAATGAAGAAATAAGATAATAATTTCAGAATAATAACAATTGAAGAAATAAGAGGTTTCAGAGCACAACGTTAACAAGTTAGCTATAGAATGGTGATAACTGAAACAAAGTTTCCAGGAATACAAGTAAATGGAAGTATTGATCTTTCATGTCAACACAATCAACATTTCTTTCAGAAAAGTCTCAAAATCTTAAGATTAATTTTGGAATTTGGGGATAAAAGATAAATATTTTGGTTATGGTCACTTAAAACATTTCTGTGAGCACTCACAACGGCTATACAAGATCATTGTAGTAGATAAAAAGCTGTTCATTCCTGGGAGTGAATGTACAAGTTTTATATGTTCCACATCTCACTAGATTTCAAAGATTTGTGAATACTGTTTTCAAATTATGATAGAAAATATTGTATTGGGGGTCTTGCAAAAGATTCATTAAAATATTGTCCAAATAGACTGGACAGGAGAAACGAGTAAAATATTAGTCTTGGAAAGAAAGGGCAGGCATGGTCCATACATGCCGACTTGGATAATCTGCAGGCTGAGAAGACAATCTGAGAACACACACACACACCATCACCTGTCCTGTGCTCAAAATGCTACCTTGCAAATCATTGTTTTCAGCCAATACTAGAAGCTATAAAGCTCTAAGACTCCTCTCCTGCCAAATACTAATCCAAAGCATTATTATGACTACAGGGTATCATTTCCTCTTCAATTTCAGTTTTCAGCTGTCCAGCTCTTCTCCTATTACCTAAAACATATGCTGAGTTTCCAGAAACAATTTATGTAGTAGCTACACCATGGAAAATGTAAAATCATATGGAACACAAACTGTCAAAATAGTTCTTACTCTCAGGTTATTAATGCTCCCATGATGGATACCACGAAGGTTAAACATCTTAGTGGGGATTTAAAAAGTGACCTTTTTCAACTAATGTGTATTCCAACATGGCATATTAAATCATACTCTGTAAGACCTCACTGAGGTCTTCAACATCCTTTTGAGGAGAAGTGGAGGCACGGGTAGCCGTCTCTTCACTCTCATGACCAGTGACAGGACTTGAGGAAATGGCATGGAGATGAGTTGGGGGGACTTAGGCTGGGTATCAAGAAAAGATTCTTCGTCTAGAGAGTGGCTGGGCACTGGAACAGCTCCCCAGGGCAGTGGTCACAGCACCAAACCTGAGTACAAGAAGAATTTGAACAACTCTCTCAGGCACATGGTGTGATTCTTGAGGTGTCCTGTGCAGAGCCAGGAGTTCGACTCCATGATCCTCATGGGTCCCTTTCAACTCAGCATATTCTGTGATTCTATGATACATAGTTACCTTTCTCTCTGCATTATCTTGAACTTAAAATCCAGATGAATGCTGGTTTCACAAGGCATTAATAGAAGTTTACTCAGAAGTTCTGAAATAATTTCTTTTCCATTCTACATGTGGAAAAGTTTTTACCTTACACTTTGTGTCTTTCCTTCACACTTTTGTCCACAAATCCTACCCAATCAGCCCATTAGCTAGGTGCCACTGTTACTCCTTCACTTGGACTAAATTACATTCCAGATGTGCATTCTTCAGTTCCATATAATTTAAATCAGTATTTTTTTTCTCTTTATCTTGAGCCTCCTGCATTACTGCTGCTCCTTTTTCTTTATTCCCACTCATATAGCCCATTAACTATTTTACTTGTCATAAGTCAGAAAACTACTTCTTATTCTTTCTGTATCAGATACATCTTTTCTCAAGCCACTTTTCACCTTCCTCAGTTTCATCTGAATATAACTGTATTTACAGAGAGAGTATATCATTCCCTCAGCACCACTCAAGGCTATGTCACTTCATATTAACACCCTGACATTTTCCTTACCAAAATGAGCAATGAATGATTGATTATTGATGAATTATGAATTACTGATTTGCATAAATGTTATGAAGAAGCTTCAAGATACTCAAGTAAACATGTTGTCTTAATAATATTAAGGTGTTTTGCTGACAGTATAAGTATTTTAATCCTTTAAGTGTCAAAGATTATCATGTCATTTACACCCCTGTTACTGTGTCCTTCAATTATGAGTGATAATTTCATATTGTGAGTACTTGTTACTATGTTGGCATTATCATTTCATTTTGTGTTCAGCTGGGTAGAATTTCTAAATCAATACTTTATTAAAATACATCCAAATTAAAAAATGCGTTGACCACACCTTTTTCATGTCTATACCAGTTTCTGCACACAGCCACCCTATTCAAAATATTAGTAGCTAATCCATAACTAGCAGAATACATCTCTCCATCCAAATATCATTCCATTAATAATAGACTAAATCCATATTTCTGCTGAAATCTCTGAAGTTGTTTGATGCTATGTAGATGAAAAAGCAGTAGGTTAGTATGCTAAGTTTCTTGGAGATGGGATTGGGTGAGTTCTGCTGTTCATATCTGACTGTTTCTCACAAATAATGTCATCATCCCCAGCCCAGAAAGTGTTGTGCTATTCACATTCCTGCCATCCTGACACGAGGTGAGGCCAACCTCATAATGAGATACCTAATGGTTAGCAAAGAAATATATAGGTTTCAAATAGGGCTTAAGTCCTTAAAAACTGACAGTAAAACAAATTTGCAACCGTGGTAGCACTTACGAATCTCTGAAATATTATTAATTTCAGAGATTCAAAATACATCATTGTATTTTTAAATATTTTAGTTTTAAAGATTAGATAGAAATGTCTAGAAAACAGTCCACAATCATCAAACAATGGGTTACCTACTGTATGTTATCAATATTTGTGTGTCGCATCTACAATGAATAACTTTTATACATTCAAAGTATAGTAGTGATGCTCTAGCTACTACATTTTTCTAACACATTTAAAAATTAAATTTAGATATCTGAGAAAGCCATATAATACTCTTCATTTAGATTCAAATTCTTATTTTTTTCTTCATTTTTAATCAGTCCACGCTTTTCTGGCATTGATTCTTGAATGCCTTTGCGACGGCTGTCATAGACAGAATTACTGTAAGAATGGGGAGTAAATCTTTTAATTATCTAAAAGAATTAAATTTGAATGGGTAATTGTTAGTATCCTAAGTACTGCATTGAATATTCAGGCATTTCACAGTGCATAGGAACATAAAAAAGTATATATATATAGACATATATTAAAAAAATACATGTATATATATATATGCATGTTCTTAGGGGAATATGTGCACTTGAACACACAAAAGGAGCATAAATGTGCACAAGACAAAACATGTGCCAAGATTCTGTTATTTTCTAATTCTATTTAAATTAATTTCAGATGAAATAGCTTTATCACTTTTGATATTAACATTCATCAGAACTAATTGTTTTTTGTTAAAATGAATGAAATTTCTTTGATTAACAGTTGCATTTTCAGTACATATAATTTTAAATTAGTTTGAGAAAATGAGTCAAAACTCCTGGAAAAATTATCATTCTCTTTGAAACAACAGTAACCAATTATTTAGTCATGTTTTAAACATATCTGTGAATCATCAGGACCAGGAAGTTGATATTTTAAAATTTGCCCACAAGCAAGTAGCACAATTCCAAGGGATCAGAGTAATATGTCAGATCTATTTAAAAGTTCCTATCTTCAGGCTCTTTTCAGAAAAAGTAGATGTGCAATTTTATATGAACACAGGTTTTAGCTTTAGTGGTTTTAAATTTCTCCTTAATAATTAATTGAAAATGTGAATAATATTCTACTTAGAAATAAAGTCAGCTTGAAGGCAGGTAACTGCTTTCTTAATTTTAAGTTTTTGCTAAAATTAAAAATATGATTCTTATTTTCTCTCTTTTTTCCTTTTATTCTTTCAAACATATTTATCACATGGCGCTGTTGGCCACTAAAGGCAAGATTTAGCATCCTGTAATAGGTTCCATGAGAGAAATTCCACTAGATGGCAATGTGTCAGAAAATTATCTCCACCAGTGCAGAGGCAGATAGAGAATATACATTATTTAAAGGTTCATTGAGTCGCTCTAAATGGATCTGCCAATCAGTAAGGAAAAAATTCTCAAGCATTTCTTGTAGCGTCTACAACTTTCCTCTGACGACTCGAGGAAATCAGGCACCTCCAGAAACCCACATCAAGATGGGTGCAAGAGGGATGAGGGGTCAAACTGCTTCTGCCAGGCAGGGCAAACCCAGGCTGCTCTGCAAGAGGAGCAACATGCATCCTCAGGGATTTTGCAGCTGCTGAGAGCGGCACAATTATGAAAATCATTCTCAGCTGTGAAGAACTGATACCCACCCTCTGCTGCAGGGGATAATTTTAACTAAATCAGACTCTAAGTGTCCATATTCTCAGCCCTTTAATTTGCAGAGATGAGGAGTATGTTCTGCAAATCTGACATGTAGATACTATAGATGAATTTTAAAAGTATTTTGTAGACTAAAAAGAAATTATGAAATATTTTGCTTATACAGATGATAATTTTAGAAAGACATTAAAATAAAGCATGGGTTTTTTTCCACTGCCTTTGTATAAAAATACGTAAAATATGATTAAACACTCCCAAATGCTTAGAGAACTGGGAATGTTTTAGGTATGCTCCTAGACTCCTCCTATTCAATTTAGAAAGTGTTTTGCATATACTTATACACAAGAGATTAGAATTATTAAAAAGAGCAAAAACGATTAACCATCCAGCTTTTCAAAACATGCAATTCATTTTATGTTTTATACCTTGAACTGCAATAATTCAAGAGGTGATAGATTAATACTTGAGGTAGTCCTGCAGAAGGGACAGTACAAATTGATTGTGGTAGCTTGTCTTGTCCCAAATTCTCTCGCACTCCTTACCCAGAATCTCATTACTAACGTCAACAAAAGAGCATTTTTTATCAGCATATGGGTCACTACTTGTTTTTTTCTGATCAGTGCTTGTTCTGTGGTCTCAGATCTGCATTAAGTCAGTCTGAGAGACCTAATCCAATTTACTATAAAACAAGTATTTAAACAGGAATCTTCTGTAATTATAAAGCAATTCTGCAAAATGTCATGAATGAGAATGTACACCTCTGTTTCATTTTTTTCTGAACTTATTATTATCAATGTATTAAATATAGTCTGAGTATGCCTAAGAGATTGGAGATTTAGGTGGAGACTGTGTCTCTTCCTACTCAGTTTCTATATTGGACTAAAGGTGGGAGGTGGTGCCTGTTTCTCAGCACATGCAAGTTTAGATGTTTAGTCCAACTGCAGGAGCTGAATAGCTAAAAGTGTTACCAGAGTAGGCAGTGTCTGAGGATAGGATCCTGAATTTCTCTTTCAAGTCGAGGTGCCTACCTAGATCCCAATTTTGGTACAGTATGGGTAGTCTGAATTTCAATGCATGCATACATATATTTTTACATACTTATGTAAAATTCACAAAAATATGCAAGTGCTTTGTCAGATGGTGAAAATAATAACTCAAACTCAAATATTCTCAAAGAAGTCACCATTTTTAAAATGACAGCGCTGTTGCTGGAACTAATAAAAAGGTTTACAAACAGAAATATGAGAGTTTTTAGGCATTTGAAGCTAAATATCAATAATCTCACACTTCATAATGATAAAGTAAAGTACATATTTAACTATACAGAACACTCAAAATAGGGTTCATGCTGGAAACCACTGCCAGTAATAAAAAAGAACCTGATTTGCATTCTTTTCTTTTTTCACCTCCTTTTAATTGTTCATAATATCAAATTTTCAAAGGTAATCAAGGTTATCAGGAGTAATTTTCACATTGCTTTTGTATTCCCTGAAATACATGGTAAGTAACAGAAATCTGACTCAACTGAGATTCATTAGAGCAAGACATCAAATCAACTTAGCATAAAATTTTTCATCCAAGCTGCAAGACAGCTGAAAGAAAAAAAACATTTCATGAAGTCAATTAAGAATAATTAATAATTTTTTTAAAAATGTCTCATGATTTTGGTCAGAATAATCGCTGGTGTACTAAAGTCAGATTTCTAATGGCTTGTTAAGGTGGTATTACTTGCCTGTCTTTCTGTTTCCCTAATGCCTGTGATACTGATTTCTGTACTTCTATTTTGGCAATGTAATATTTTTTGATATTTCAATTTCAGTAATGTGTGCGCTATTGATATACAAATCCATTGACAAACAAGATGCCCACGAAAAACAATTAACTCCTCTGACTGGAAGATGTTGGTGAAAATGTCACATCTGACAGGGCAGTCACAGTAAGCAACTCTTATAAAAACCTGTTGGCATGAATGACATTATGAATTACACATAGGAAGGTAATCTTGGCTAGCTGAGAAATATGTAGTTTCAAGGTGGAAAACACCTTTACTCGAAACTGCACATCCCAGTGGCAATATGTTGACCAGATAACCAACATGCAGTGCACAGAACTGCACATTCATTGCTGAGCACACACAGATTTTCACATTTGCTTGCTTTCTGTGTCACAGTAGCTTTCCTACACAAGATTTTACCATAATCAAGAACTGTGAACATCTTCAAATAACTATTTCTCTTAACTATAATAGTAAGTTTTGCTGCTACCTTCCCTTCAAAAGATGCAGTAGACAATGAAGTAATGTGCAATTTAAAAAAATCTACATTTTACTGCATTCTTTACTATCACAACCTCTCCATTTGCACAAAATAGACTAGAGTATTAAATGTTTATTAAATGTTACTTGCAAGTCTCGCATCTCACTTTTAATAAGAAGTTATTATTTTGACATATTAATTATAAATGCACATGCTTATTAATAGTTGCTCAGATTTCACTTTTTTAATCTGATATTTTTTTTCTGTGCCACTGAATAATCGTTTTACAGCTCTTTCAGAATCTATAGCAGTGTTGCTGAGTCAGCCTGTCATTGTTTAAATGGTTTTTTAGGAGTGCAACAGGAACAGATTTTCATCTCTAATCCATTCAGTAATGTGCTGGTTTTGGCTGGGAGAGAATTAATTTTCTTCACAGAGGCTGTATTGTGGATTTATGCTGAAAACAGTGCTGATAATACAGGGATGTTTTCGTTGTTGCTGAGCAGTGCTTGCACAGAGCCAAGGCCTTTTTCTGCTCCTCACCCCACCCCAACAACTAAGAGGATGAGGATGCACAGCCAGGAGGGGACACAGCTGGGACAGCCAATCCCAGCTGACACAAGGGATATTCCAGAGGTGTCATGCTCAGCACATAAAGCTGAGGGGAAGAAGAAGAGGTGCTGTTTGTTGTACCAATTCACCACTGGTGTGCTGAAGCCCTGATTTCCTGGAGGCAGCTGAGCACCTGCCTGCCTGTGGGAAGCAATGAATGAATTCTTTATTTTGCTCTACTTGCATGCACAGTTTTTGCTTTACCTATTAGACTGCTTTTATCTCAACCCATGAGTTTTGTCACTTTTCTTTCTCCATCATCCCAGGCAAGTAGTGAGCAAGCAGCAGTGTGGTGCTGGCTGAGGTTAAATATAATTAGTTCAACTAAGCTCAGATTTTCCTACATTGCACATTTCTACGTATCCGTAAGGTGTTTTAAAGTAATAATTCAACCACGATGTATGTTTTATAGTTGAACACATATTAATTCATCTTTACACAGTTGTTTCAAAAGTTGTATTTCCTTCAATGTCCTACTATACATAATGGAGTCAATGGCAAAAATTATCAAACATCATTCTTCCTGTTGCCAAAAAGTGGGATG
This sequence comes from Sturnus vulgaris, assembly GCF_052056855.1. Lineage (NCBI taxonomy): Eukaryota > Metazoa > Chordata > Aves > Passeriformes > Sturnidae > Sturnus > Sturnus vulgaris. Next base: position 93,282,053 of record NC_142245.1, on the reverse strand, counting down.
TCACACAAGAATTTCAAGCGATAAAAAGTAAACAAACAAAAAGCATGCCAGCCAGCATAACCACCAGATTCCAGCTGATTTATTCTCTAAAAATGCATGCGTTGTCAGCTCCAGCGCCAGAAAAATAGCGGGATACTGGGATATTTAAAGCCCTATGATGAAAATCAGACAGGAAAAACATCTTCTAACGTATTTCCCCTTTTATAACTATAAAGTATCTTAAGACAGGAAACAAATTCAGTCTCTCAGTCATTTAAATAGAGGAGAAGCAGTATGATGCAACAGCCAATAATATGCTCTGTAATATTGCTAATTCAACTAGCTACAGCTATTTGTGTTGTTGGTGCTCTCATACTGGGAACCAGAGCACAAGGCAGTTGTGAAAGCAGTATAGTCACTGATTAGTGATAATGAACTTCAGCAAGAAAGAAAATATGAAGCATTTTTGTTCTCGAATTCTTGTACCAGTCAGTGTGGAATGGGATTTTCACAGGTTAAAACCTTGCTCTCTCCATCAAAATACTTGCAAGTATTACATCTGTTAAGTACGTTTAGCTATACCTTGCTGTTTAAGCTGAATGCCATCCATTCAGATTCCTATGGGAAGTTTCCTGTGGTTCATGTTTCCCCTTCCAATCAACACCATGATACTGAGTTTGATTCATTTAACCAAATCCATTCCTTCTCCAAATGAAGGAAAAGCAGCAACAGAGATTCATGGAAGATAAGGCTTTATTCCAAACTACCCCGGACAGCAGGGTTGTTGGAGGGCAAGATCAGAGACTCACTAGGAGGATTTGTTTGTTTATTTGGGGTAGGTACAGAAAAAGCAATTACTGGGCAGTAAAGTAACAGGAAAAAAACAGCCTGAAAGATCACAACTAAGTGTTCCCCTTTGAACACAGGAGGAATTAAGAGGAAAAAGAGAACTAAGAAAGACAGAACACACAAAGAATTGCAGAAACATCAAGCTTGGAAAAGAACTCCACGATCATCAGGAAAACTGAAAAAGCCTGATTTTAATTTGGTTTGCCCCTAGACTTAGAATCAGAGTAAATCATTAATTCATTTTCAAGTCAGTTAATTTGCCATGTGGGATTTCACCAGTCTCTTTCAGACATTTCTGAGATTGATTTTCACTTGTTTGTTTGAGCAAAAAGCAAGAAACTCCACAAATGAATTAAGAAAAAATGGCAAAAAAATCAGGGAGATTTCTAAAAGCATCTACCTTTAATACAAAAAAGAATGCCATGTCCTTTTAATTTTTAATAGCGTGCCTGTGAAAAAAAAAATTCACTTCAGAAGATGAAATGATTATTTGGATGTCAGCTTGTTTCCTGACACTCTTCAGATAATGGTTTTAAAAGTGAATCCTTTTATTTATACAAGGCATTTTTCCACATTTTGGGAAGCTGACACATGTACTTACTTGAATTATAACTGCTGTTTTCAGAACAGAAAAAATGTGACAAGTAGTTTCTTCCCTGGAACAGCCCAAAAGGATATTATTCATTTACTATAAATTAATTCAGCCATTAACTGGAGTTTATGACCACTACAGACAAAGCCACCTGCAAGTGCATTCATCATGTTGTGAACACAGCAGCACTGAATGTTCAAAAGATGCAGTTATAAGCAATCAATAGCTCCACACTTTATACTGCTGTGATTAATGCCAGGGAATGTTCTCATGAGCTTCCTTTTTATGTATTTGAAGGATGTGACCCAAAGAATCAGTGAAGGGGAGGGGAAAGGGAAGCCTCAGGGCATATTCTAATATATAGAAATATCTTACAATTCAGGATCAATACATGTGCATGAAGGATATACCTGTTTAAATCATGAGCAGAAAAGGAAATGCACTGTACTATTAAAAGGCAGTAAGTGCTGAAATATGCTGATTCCGTTTTGTAATTTCTCATTTGTCACTTTCCAAGTCACTGAATTAAGCCTCCACTGCAGCCAGTTTAGTTCTACATGTCAATTTTCAGTAGAATCAGTCAATAATTTTAAAAGACTGATGGTGGACTGTAGGGTAGCGTCACTTATAGTGCACTGCAATACTTAGAGGTAGATGGGGTTAACTGTGTCCTGATGGTATAGTTAGATTTTGCAGACATATATTGGTAAGGCAGTCATTTATGTAACAAGTTCTTCTTTTCTGGTGGGGCCTCAGTGAAAATAATTTGAGCAAAAGCTTATAAAAATATTGAATTAAAATTGGTGTGTTCCTTTCCCATATAAACACATGCTATATATATATATGTATATGTATATATATATATATATTCAGACACAATGTACAGCATATGAGGAGAGGGCGTCTTTCTATTATTTGTGGAGGAGTGATATCCAAGCATTTATTCTTGTTAGGAAATATATGGAGCAAAGAAAACCTATTTTGTATACATGCAGAGAATGCTATGCTTTCTTTCAAGACACATCAACCTTCTTCCTTATATTTTCATTTGCACTTGTCCTTTAGCCTTGCTCAAAGATCACCAGGCTACCACAAAATCTGAGGACTGAGTCTCTAACACCTTGGGGGAATTTAACATGCCTGGCCAATTGCCTTGGGCTCAATTAAATTTCAAAAATAATCTCCTAAGAAGGGACAGAATTAGTTCACCTGGGAATGGTCCTGTCCATATCCTCTCAGTGTAAAAGCAAAAGTCTAATCAGTACAGCAGAATGGAAGCATTTTGCTCAATCTTTAGAGAACCGTACTACTGTATTTTCTGAAAGTTTGCATTTGTGTATATGCATCTGTTAAATATACAACAATGTTGAAAACTTTATTAAAACAACATAAGATGCAAAGGCTCAGCAATACTGACATTCAAATTAAATAGGATTAAAATTTTAATGAATCTATACATATTTAGATGTGATAGTTTAGATTTCTGGATCTGAGATAGTATATATGTTTTCCCCTGGAGAAAGAATTACAGGTTTATAGAAGGCAGAATCACAGAATAAGTAGTTGGAAGGGACCCATAAGAATCATCAAATGAAACTCCTTTCCCTGCACATCCCCAAGAGTCACCCCATGTTCCCAAGAGCTCTGTCCAAACACTTCTTGAACTCTGTCAGGCTGGTGCTGTGACCACTGCCCTGGGGAGCTGTTCCAGTGCCCAAGCACCCTCTGGGTGAAGAACTTTTTTCTGATATCCAACCTAAACCTCCCTTGGCACAACTTCAGGCTATTCCCTCAGGTTCTGTCACTGTCACTACAGAGCAGAGATCAGGGTCTGTCCCTCCTCTTCCCCTCACAAGAAGCTGTAACTGCACTGAGGTCTCCCCTCAGTCTCCTCCAGGCTGAACAGACCCAGTGCCCTCAGGTGCTCCTCATGCAGCTTCACCATAAGGCCTTCACCTTCTTTGTAGGTCTCTTTTGGATACTCTCTAAGAGCTTAATATCTTTCTTACATTGTGGCACCCAAAATTACTCCCCAGCACTCGAGGTGAGGCTGCCCCAGCTCAGAGCAGAGCAGGACAATCCCTCCCTTGCCTGGCTGGCCATGCTGTGCCTGATGCCCCCAGGATAGGGTTGGCCCTCCTGGCTGCCAGGGCACCGCTCATTTGTATTCACCTTGTCATCAACCAGGATCCCCAGGTCACTTACTGTAGCACTGCTTTCCAGAATCTCATGCCCCAGTCTGTCCATACATCCATGATTGCACCTCCTTATTGAAATTCATATGGTTGGTGATTGTCCAATCTAATTTTTTTCCATCTATCTGCAGGGTCTCTGAGCCTTCAAGTGAGTCAGCAGCTCCTTCCAGTCTTGTGTCATCTGCAAACTTTCAGTATTCCTTCCAGTCCTGCATCCAATCAGTTTATGATGCCGTGGGAGATAACTGGGCTAAGGATGGAGCCCTGTGGGACCCCGCTAGTGAAGGGTCCCCAGCCTGGTGTCACCCCAGTCACCATCACCTTTTGTGCCTGACCCATGAGCCAGTTGCTCATCCATCACATGATGTGTTTATCCAGCTGAGTGCTGGACTTTTTGTCCAGAAGGATCCTGTGAGAGATAGTATCAAATGTGGCACTTCCTCTGTCTCATGTACTTAATTTCTGTCACTAGGGGTTTGTAATGGCTAGATATTGTATAAAACCCACCTCTTAACTGTACTTTAAAATACTGCCACCTTATCAGTCATTGAAAACCTATTATAGGACAAAATTCTCATTTAATACATATTTTCAATTTATATAAATAGCAATATAAGTCGGGTTTTTTTTCTTAAAATTACCATAATACTATATATGAAAGCCAATTACAAGAGATCTTTAAATTTAGGAATATAAAGAGCAAAGGTGGAGGCATATTATTTATCAAATTTTTTTATCATAATGCTGAAATTATTAAAAAAGCAAGCCTCAACTAAACTATCAGGGGTTCTATATGTGTAAATTTTTATAGGTGAAGATTAGCAAGAAGATATTAATTTAAATAGGACACTACACAGATGAGAGAAGATTCAATAACTTTAACCATCTAATACACAGGAATCCAATAAAATTTAGTCAATAGCTTCCCTCTAAATAAAGGCACACTGCCATTTGTCATATAGCAAAATTCACAGAATCAATTTCCAAATAACCATATATACTACTTTAAACCTGACATATAAGTTTATAGTAGCTAGAATATTTTTCTGTGCATTCTTTTCTTGGAAGCATTAATGTGAGAGTTTTAAAACATACACAGTCAATGTCTAGGCTTACTGCTGCACTTCAGTGGAATGTGAGAACACAAAAAGCCTCTGTAGAAGCAGGACCAACAGAAGTGTAGTTTTCATAACCTTGTCCTGGCTGCCATTCACAGAATAAGATGGTTGAGATGGAAAGTGTTCTGTGGAGGTCCCCTGGTCCAGCACTTCAGCTCAAGCAGAGCCACCTAGAACCAGTTGCCAGAGTTTTTTTTTCTATCTATAAGCATGTATCACCACAATCTCTTTGGGTAACATACCCCTACAAGTTTGCCATATATCACAATCAGCTGGTACTGGGATAGCAGCAAAGAATCAACACATAGCAGTCTCTTGCTATAGATACAGCATTGTAAAATATAAATAGATTATGTCTTTTTTCCTAACTAAAAATTCTTTGTTCTTTACGAATGTTATCCACAAGCACATTTTCAATTTACTTCATAGATGGGCCTATATAGTTGGAGTTTGCTCCTGACCGCTACTGAGTCCTCTAATTAAAAAGGAAATAATTTATGACTTGAGGATTGTTTTTTTCTATGAACTTTAGAATTTCCTATACATAAAAAACATTCTAGTTGTTATGACTGGTAAAATAAGAGCAAATTTGATAACAAATCATTTTACATATTTTGTGTTGGTCATCTAATCAGGCTGTCTATTTTGCTGGATAGTTACAAGCTATCAACATTATTATATTTGAAAGATGAAAACATCATCAGAGCTGAAAAATGCCCAGTGGCTGCCACACACTGAACTTCATATGTACTAGTTCACTGCTTTAATTCATGATATTTTCTTTTTATTTGAATTTCATCTTGTTTTATTAAGTCTTAATAAATCCATTTATCAATCAAGAGTACTTGAAACCAGACACATCTTCCCAGAAAAGTTAATGGGGCTACTAAAAGATCTGAACTGAGAGGAGAGGTTGTGATGGAACCTCATGTGATGAAAACCATATGTTGCAGCTCTGTTGGGCATTAGAAATTGCTTCCCAGCTAAACTGCAACCTAGATAATGCAATCCAATACAAAGAGAGCTAAGTGGGCCATAGTGAAATTTCACAGACCTGAAGGGATGAATAAAAAGGAAAGGTGTAGTTAAAAACTGAATTGACATACAATAAAAAAAAAGAATAAAGAATATATACCGATAAAGAGGAAGTCTTTGTTCTGTCATGAAAGCCACAGGAAGTTCTCTTGTTCTCCAAAGATCTTCTCTCTTTCCTTATCCTAGCTTTGTTCAGTATCTTTTCTTGACTTACAACAATTTCTGATTAAATTTGATGTTCATTTGGCAATTCCAAAGCCAAAGAAATAAACATGTGTTGTATTTTAACCCCAGCCAGCAACCAAGCTTCATGCAGCTGCTTGCTCACTCCCACCTGTGCAGTCAGAGAGAGAATCAGAAGGGAACTCGTGAACTGAGATAAAGTCAGTTTAACAGGGAAAGCAAAAGCTGCACGACAAGCACAGCACACCAAGGAATTGATTCACTGCTTCCCAAGGGCAGACAGGTGTTCAGCCACCCCCAGGAGAGCAGGGCCCCATCACATGTGACAGCACTTGGGAAGAAAAATGCCAGCACACCAGATACCCTCCTTCCATCTTCTCCTCTCCACTTTATACACTGACCATGATGCCATACGGTCTGGAATATCCACTTGGTCAGTTTGAGTCATCTGTCTCAGTTGTGTCCCTTCCAAACCTCCCATGCACCCCCAACTTCCTCACCAGTGTGGCAGTACAAAAAGCAGAAAAGGTTTTGGTTCTGTCTAAGCCCTGCTCAGCAATAACGAAAACATCTCTGTATTATCAAGCCTGTGTTGAGCAGAAATCGAAAACATAGTTCCATACCAGCCACTGTGAAGAAAATGAACTCTATTTCAGTCAAAACCAACACAGTGAAATACACTGTTTGCTGTTACCACACTCTTCACTCTGCATCCATGTTCCAGAGCAACTAAATCCATCTGATCTTTTAAAGCCTAAGCTCTTCCACTCAAATTAAAAGGAAAGTTATTCCTGATTCATCCTTTACTGCTCCTTTAAACTACTTTTAAAAAATATTATTTTAGAGAACAAAAGAGTCAAATAATCTAATGTTTGCCAAAGAAAGACTAAAAAAATGTCTCCCCCTCAAGTACTGCTACTTTTTTTCTTGTTGCTGCTTGGGTTGGGATTGTGTGGGGGTTTTTTTTGTTGTTGTTTTTGGTTTTCTTTCATATTATAAGATTTGAAATCACTGAAATGGCAATATCAATAGTTTGATCTATGTCATGGCTTCCCTAAGGTTATCGGGTAAGGACTGAAGCATTACAGTAAGTTCCTCTCCAAGAATTAAGAAAATCTTCAATGAATCCAAAGTAAGGAATTTGAGTGCATAAAGTACCACAATAATTTAAAATCTTCTTTATGTAATTATTAAAACATTCATAAACCACTGGGAGAAAAAGCAGGTTTGATATTAATATTCTTTTTTATTATAGCAATTGCTTTAAAGAAAAATAACATATATTTTCATATCCACTTTGATCACATTTCAGGTGTCTCTTGTTTTCATTTTTGTTGTGTTACAATCCCTTGTTCGCATATTCAATATCTTTTGCAATATCCTGCTATTTCAAAAAACAAGGTAGATACTAGTAGTTCTGTAAAAGAGTAGAGGAGACTTAGGATTATCTTTTCATATCCATTAAACAGTCTTCTTTAGCAGAGAGAACATTGCATGATTTTAATTCCCAAATATTTTTGACTTGTAAAAAATGTATGATAAAATCTACTTTATTTGAACTTCTTTGATGCTGAACTTGGACAGAAATCTATGTGGTCTGCTTTTCAGGGCCAAATTACTTGGGTGGCTTCCAAGGACCACCCCCCCCCCCCCCAAATATGGCTTCTTTTAGAGAGTTCTGTACCTGTGTTCTGCAGAGAGCCCTCCTGTGACCCTAAATTAGACAGAAAGTACCTGTGAATGCCCCATGGAGAAGTCCAAAGAGACAGATGTGTTTAGACTATCAGTTAATGTATCCTGTTATCCTCATGGATATGGTCCTACCCAATTAAAACTTCACTGACTAGATCCCTCATTTGGAGAAAATTTGATCTGCTGGCCCCTTTCAGCATCAGAGTGTTCAAGACTCCCACATCTCTAGCAAGTGTCAAATTCCATAGCACTTTCGACCTCTGTCTCTCTCCTTTTCAAGTGAACAGCTAGAAGCAGGAGAAGAGACAACCAGGATGAATAAGTCAGAGGTAGAGGAAGAATATGAGAATTCAGCTGCTCTAAGACTAAAATCAATTGCTGTTTCAGGAATGCTCTGGGACCATTAAACTATTATACCAGTGGGAGCTATCAGACTTGCATTGGGAAGAGTAAAACCTAAGCTGCTTGATGTTTGTTATATTCTCCATAGGAGAGATAGACATGAAACAAAGCTGGAACAGTTTTCTAAATAACAGTCATCCCTTTGTCACCCACACGGGCATCTTCTGTACCACAATTACGTGTGTCACTTTTAAACACATGAGGATTTAAGAAGTTTGAGTCTTCTAGAAATGTTGTTATTTGTTTTGATAAATTGGTTCTAAACATATTTGAAACAGATCTTTCAGTGAAAAACTTAGAAAAAAAAAAGAAAATTAAAATTTAAATATTACACACTCTTAATTTAAATATAATTAAATTTTTCTAAGTAATATATTTCATGATTAAGCCTAAAATTTTAAATTCATTAGATATTATTAAAAATATTTTTAATCCCATTTTAAAGTTTAACTTTCCTTGCCAATATATTTACCTTTGTAAGATTTTGTACTTTATTTGTATAGCTGTTGTTACTATTAAGTAGTAATGGATAACTAGAATTTTCAATTGGAAGATCTCAGAGCAAACATAACTACAGTTTCTGTACCAAATCTAGTAATAAAAGAGCAAAGAATAAAATTTACTGATTTTTCCTGATTGTATGGAAAATGCTTATTCTCTTCAGGATTAATGGCTGGTCTGCAATACCGAACCTTTTTACCCACCTTCGACTTACAATTATAGCTGCCATAGCTAAGAGAAGATATTTCACTCATTTTTTTTTTTACCTAAGTATCACTGCCATTTTTAATTTTACAGCACTCATATAAAGCATTAATATCTAAGATCATCATGAACATCTACGCAGTACTCTAAGTCTACTTTAAAATAACTTCTCCAAAAGATAAAAAATAATTCAATATCATACAACAACCTCGGAACTAAATAAAGGAGACAAAATATTTAATTTTAATGAAACACTGAAAATCCAAGATGCTCTCAAACTAAGTATCCGAACAGTCACCATAAGAGGAAATAACACTTTGTCTACACATTCCACTCAACAAGAGACAGTGTTTCTTTTCCTGGCATTTGGAATATCTCATCCCGTGTAATACCTAATACTTTGTTTACATCCATGTTCTCAATTTTGCTTATTTCTTGTCTCGTTTCATGAAAAGGTCATGAAATGGCCATTCTCCTGAGGGGAATGTGAGCTAAAAGTGATGCAGCAGAAGATTGGACCAGTATGTGATTCAGAATATGGCATAAAATATACAGTTTGCAATAAAATTTCCTCTGTCAAGCAGAAAATATACTACTGCCTGTAGAATGCTTATAAGTGGCTAAAAATGCCTTGTGTTTAAGCTGTTAGAATGAGAACAGATAGGAAGCAACAAGAACTCAAAAATAAGATATTTTAGAATTAAGATGCATGTCCTAATTCAGATAAAAATGTATCTTCAGAAAGAAAGATTCTGTAATATAGGAAGCAGCTGTTCAAAAGCAAAGGGATCTCTGAGATTCTTTCATGCTGCACGAAGGTACAGAACAATGCAGCATCTGAGACATGAGCCTAGAGGATACCAATATGGTATTAGTACAGACCACATACAGACTGGTCTGAGATGTTTGAATTATTGCACACAGATAAATAGTGAAATTGAAGTAAATGATGAAGTCATACCCAGGAGCAATTTAGGGTGTTGGGATCACAGAGAATGAGATATTACTGCAGCAGAGACTTGTCTTAAGCTTGAAAGAAGCACCAGATTTACAGAAAATATTATGGGACATTGCCATAGTCCTGCAATATTTTTTTCTCCCCAAAGGTAATAGAAGAGACTGCAACTTGTTATAAGTAAACACACGAACTAGGGAACAAGATAAGGTCTCTATTTAATGCATGAATTACCCTGTTGACTGCAATACATGGAATTCCTGTGGGATAACTATCAGATGCACTGTTGTACTCAGTTAAAAAGGGACCTACACTTTATTATGATAGTGCTGCAGATACCAAAAAGTTCTAAATAGTCAAAGAACAAAGTTACTGCATACACCAATGATGTGATATTGCATCACCCTTACCATCTGCATTAATGGTTATAAATTATTTTCTCTAATCTGACTCATAACTGTTATAGAGAAATCAGCTAGACCTGAACTACTTCTTACTCATAAAGCACTGCTAGTTAACCTGGTGCAGGGTGTAGGAAAGGGGGATTATGTTTAATGTATTCTCTGTCTCTAAAATCAAAATTAAATATTTAAAATGTATAACTTCTAAAAGACAAATATTGTGATACTGCAATAGCAAGTTGCATATTATCTTTTGTGAGAAAAAGACAAATTACACATTAATATAGGCCTACTAGAGCAAAAATTAATATGAATTTGAGAGTAGAGTCCTGTGTGAAGGCAGAGTTGTCTCTTACCATGAAAGCCCACATCTAAAGATGAGAACGCAGAATATTAACTTTTATCTGTCCTAACCTATGTGAGTATTCAGACAAAACTCTTCCAAGAAACTTCATTAAGGGCTGCCAAATCTTCCACTATATACAAGGAATGCTTTAGGCACGCACCTTTTTAACACAGTCCTCTCTGATGTATGGAAATGCTTCCTACTACCTTGACCAAGATTAATGTTGAAAAATCTTTCTAGAATTTAAATGGAGAATCTAGCACATTCTGTATTTACTAAATCTACTTAAGTCTCCTGGCAGTGTTACAGGAAAAAGCATGGCCTGACAGTTCCCTATCATAGCCAACACTTCTAATTACAAAAGGAAATAGCACAAAAAGTTAATGCTTGCAAGAATATTTGCACTACCACCATTTTATATGATTGCTTCTCTTTCTCTTTCCTAATCTCTCTCAATCCTGAAGTCAATAAAGCCTTGATAAACCAAATCTATTTTCTTGCTGGAGTTGCAAGAACTGGAGCTAATTTAACTAGAGATATTTAATTTAATGGTCACAAAAAGAATCAGAAACTGTAAATAAAGTAAGAAAAAATTAAACAATGAGGAGGTAGATTGATTTAACTTTGGTGTGGTATACTTGTATTCAAATATAATTATGTTTATAACTGTTAGGTTAGTAAATGCTCATAAAAATTAATTCATGATATGTTATTCAAGAAAAAAGTTGTCTCATTTTGTGCTCTTGAATTTACTTCAAAAAATTACTGGCTGCCAGATCATAACTCATAAAATAGAGTGATATTTGACCAGATAGGTAAACTGATAAGAAAGAATGTATTAATCCTGTATTACAAATAGAAATTTCACGCTGATCTTAAAAACCGTGTTTGTGTGGAATACTTAAAAAAGAAAGCATTTGATAAGACAAGGAAGTACCCATTCTGCTCTTGATTTTGTTTAGCACAGCTGATAGATCACTGTTTTAGAGACACCTACCAAATTCCAGAATTCTCAATATTGGAGAATTCAGTCCAAATTCAAAGGTATTTGGTTCTTCAAGAAAAATACATACCTTCAGGTCAGATTTCACACTGAGTCAATTTCCCCCTAATTTATATACCTAGACAACTACATAAAGACACTTTAAGGACAAATGTGTATAACAGTGTAACAGCTCCTTGCCTTTACAAGATTTTGCGAGACCCTTGGGGCATAGATTCTAGCCTATGTAACAAAAGGTGAGGAAAAATGGCCATGGAAGACTAGGCTTTGCAAATAATTCATTTGGATTTCTATTAGTTTGTAAGTTTGTGTATATTTGAACTGAATTTGAATTGATTATGTTCTGAGAAAAGTTCCATAAGTCAGCTCTGTCATGGTATAAATCCCTTTGGCTTACTTTTTAGTTGAGTTAATTAAAAGCTCCTGTTCTCTTATGACTGTTTTGCCATTGGATGAGCACAGCGGCTTTTGTAGACAGGCAATAAAAATCCACAAAACCAACTTGTTTTGAAAACATTTTCAGGAATGACTGGAAACCAGCAATTTTTAGAGGCATTGGTATTTCTAGTCTAGTTCACATGATATTATCTTGAAGAAGAATGGAAATCAATGCTACAAATGCACAAATGCTCAAATGCCCCATAATCTAGCACCTGGATTTTTCAGCTGATAATCAATTCCTATGTGCTTTTAAGGCAGAGACTCTGCTCCTTGCTAAGGCAGAATCATGTAAAAAATTCAGCAGCTGAAGCCCTAACCAGAGGATTATGTAGCCCCCAAGTAACCTATTAAAGGCACAGAGATGTTTCAAGCATTTCAGAAAGGTGTATCTTTCCTGTAGCATTAACCACAGCAGAAAGGTACTGCCTCTACTCTAGCTCTCATTCACATGTTGAAAGCTTATGACCTATTTTCAGAGATATTTTCAGCCTAAATTTGTTAATTTAACTCAGGGCATAGCCAAATCCCCAAGTGAGATTTTTGCTCAAGCTAGCAACCTGTCCAATTTGCATTGCAAAGGTAGGTTAAAGCTACATAAGGAGCTGCTAAGCCCACAATGCCTTCTCAGGAAAATAAACATAAAACAATACAGGCACATTCCTGTTTATTAGAGCATTAATTTGTCATTCCTTACTGCACAGCGGCTGGGGCAAAAATCAGCACTGATATGAACGAAAAGGCTTGAGCTCACATGGCTGTATGGAACTTCCCCGGGAAATTAGGATGCATTAACACTTTCTAAGAATTAAAAAGCTTAATCTAAGAATTAAAACTAAAATATTTCCTTTTGGTACATTCATTTCCAAATGTTTGCAAATATCTCTAAGCAAATCAGTTACTGGCCAGACACTTGCTTTCTTGCTAAAAAAGGACATAAGACCATAGTGTGACTTAGAATGTGATGATGACTGATACATGGCAATGCACCCAACAGAAAATAATGAGACAAGAAAAAAAATTTCATCACTGGAAGTTCTTTATTGTCCTTTATTACTAAACCTAACTTAATTTCTTCCAGACTCTATTTTAACTTTAATTTCTATTCTGAAAAATAGCTTGCAAAGTCAAATTCATAATATACAAGTTATATTATAAATTTCAAATTCCTGTCGAATTCCTCTTTAGAGGACATTATTTTGTGACCTAATTTTCCTACTTGACCTTCCAACAAAAAGATTTTTGGTAAATGGTGTATGAGCTTTAGTAGTATCTGCGCTCCTTTCTAGATTTCACCCAGATCTTCTTCCTTATTTCTTTAGATAGATCATTTCTAAAGAATACTCCAAGGCAGCACAACTCCCTGTTTGCAGGATATACTTTGTATAGATGAAAACAGAACTCTCAACAAGGAGGTCATAATCCTTATCTTTAGCTGTCCTCTCTTAGGGTTCCAGCCTGCACTGATGATAGCTCTAAAATCACTGCTAATGGCAAGTATATTTTTAGCAATTGGAATAAAAATCACAACAGGAAAGTGCAGGTGGTTGTGAAATACTGTTCTAACAATTTCCTTGCCAAATTTCCTAGGCCCTAGGCTAATTTTAACATATGCATGATAGGTTTGAGCCTTCTGGAAAAGAAAATACATAGAGGAAAATTGCAATAATTTGACAGAATTTTTTTCCCCACGTTTTTAACAGCAAAGTTGTTAAAAATATGCAACATCAACTCTACAATTTCTTTCAATGAGTATTTTTGCTTTAAAACTACAGGAAATATTCTATGTGAAAAGAGTAAAGACCAACTCTGACGAGCATATTTCATGGGGATAGGATGCAAATGAGTTGATACACAGATATTAGAAATTATAAAATATACTCTAAATAGGTTAAAAATATCTTCTGTTTTCTGATATGAATGAGTAGAAATTCCAGCGGGCTAAAAACAAATACTCCTCATTTAACACAACATCAAAATCTGTCTTTTGTTCAAAGGCCAAATTTTGCACCTTAAATGAGTCATCTCTGGCTCATATGAGGTAAATTACAGCCAAATGAAGATTGCACCTTCACTATTTCCATTGTAAGCATACTTCATGGTTTGACTATGTGTGGTGCACAGCATACATTTAAAAGGTATATACTGAAAAGGGAAACTGACTATCAAATCTGCATTGCTGCCTCAAAATGTGAGTGCAGATAGTCCCCCCTTACCCCTCCAGTCTGTAATAAAGAGATATGAAACAATTTATAAAGGCTTGTTAAAAAGAAGTAAGGCACCCACCAAGTCTAGCAGAAATACCTACTGGTAGTGATAGAGAAGAACTTAAAAGATATTGTGTTCTAAATGCCACAGTATTTTATGAACATGACAAATTGCTCAAGTATTGAAGAAATAATGATGTCATATGTCATTCCCAAAGGTCTGACATTAAATTATTTTAATATGGTCCTTTTTTTATTACTCTTAATCTCCTGATGAAAATAAAATGTAAAACACAAACATGTTGGAAAACCTTATTCCTTACTGGTTTTAAGTAGAAATTTCTATTTATTTCCACCCCTCAGTAGTTAAACCACTTGCAACTGGTTGCTTCTCAAGTTTACAGAATGTCTCTATAGGCAAGTGTTATCACTTTCACTGTAATTCATCTGAAGAAAATAGCAAGAGGGAAGTGATATTTTGAAATTATTACCATTTTAAGCTAACAGTAAAATTTTATTATTGGTTTGTGATACTATATCAAAATTATAATAAACTCCTCAATCATGTTCTGTGATAGCAATGGTAATCGTTTTGGGCACACTGGTTATGTGATTCTATAGGTGTGGCAATCACTTTTTCATGACCATTTTCTGGCACACTTTTTAAATCAAAATCTCATATGACTGTATTCTCGTAAAGAACTTTTCATTGCATCATCACACTAATTTTTCATGTTGCTGTGATAGGTAATCTTAAAATTTTTTTGGCTTCTAGGTCTCAATGCCTCTTGAAATCAAAGCATGAATTTTAGAGAATGAATTTCCGTCTATCAAATAAAGCAAGATAAAGGTGGTTCTTGTCAGATCTTTATCATAATTCAATTGTAAAAGTGCATCAAAATTTTTAAAGTGTTTTAAAGTTGTCATGACGACTTGAATTTCTCCTTATTTTCCTACATTTATTAAGTTATCAAGATAAAGTTGCCAGCATTGTGCATAGCTCCATTTTAAGAGGCATGTAGTTTGCCACAATGACATGTAAGGGAGAACATGTCTTATGACTGAGATTCAGCTAGTCCAAAAAAGTTTAAAAGCAAAAAATTCGTCCTCACTACACTCTCAGAGCAAGTAAACAGAAACCAGCTGAAATAAAAGCAATGTTTCATAACTCATGTCCAAATACTTACATTAAAATAATGATTCCTCTAAATAAATTGCAAGCTTTAATTATCACAAAGCATTTGAATACACAAGGTCATCCTAACAGCCCCAGCAGTATCAGAAATAGAATTTTCAACACATCTGCAATTTACGCTGTATATAAGCTTTCAAATTTAGCGATTTATACGTCTGAGCTAACACAGTCCTTTTTACCCCAATAATCAGTCTGCCACTTTTTTTCAGCTCGGTGGGTAACAAAGCTTAAATTCTATTAAAGAATTCAACCTCTCTTATAACTGGATAAGGAAGATACGGATTCCTCTTAGCTATTTTGTATAGATAGTCTTCAATTAAGCATGGAGTCTGAAAAAGGTTGTACATATATTAAGCAGAAATTCTATAATTGATTTACATCTTAAAATTACTTCTCATTATATGGTTATATTAAAGAAATTCTCACAGTACTGCATTGATTATTCAAAATCAGATAAATCTTAATTTCCACTTTTTGAGGAATTAGAACATCTTCCACTGCTCCCTTTCTTGCTATTTGCTAGTGGATAATGGATAGCTCTTGTTTTTTATGAAATTGCAGTTGGTTCCCCTTGGCCCTTTATTTTTTGCTGAAATGATTATCTAAAGGAATAAGAGTACTACTAAAGCCTCACAGTGAACTCCTAACCTGAGAGGTCAGCATTTCATAACAGCAAATTTGAACAA
The DNA here is from genome assembly GCF_052056855.1 of Sturnus vulgaris. NCBI lineage: Eukaryota > Metazoa > Chordata > Aves > Passeriformes > Sturnidae > Sturnus > Sturnus vulgaris. The sequence continues at coordinate 93,266,072 of NC_142245.1, read as the reverse complement.
CATAAAAATCAAAAGGTTTCCTGAGGTTTTTAAACACATCATGCTGAAACAAGATGAATAACAAAGTTTGTTCCCAAGTCACAATCGTTTTGCAACAACTACTTATCTAAAAAAATTTCCAATGAAAGTTGTTCTAGAACTGTTAATCACAACATTCAAGAAACATCATGATCTGTCACTTCCACTTATGCATTTCTGTGAGTTAGTTGCATCGTGAGTGGCTTCAGTAGCTTCTGCAGTTTGCATCAGGATAACATTGGAAACGTCAGGTATTTCCTCTACTCTAAAAGTATTTTCCACACTTAGTACAAGGCATGCTGGTTTCCAGATGGATTTAATGAATTTTGACTATTTACACAACGAGGGCTAGCTCTTTCCTCTATTTAAGTGGACTAATAAAATACTAGACCTTTTCTTTCTTTTTCATTTCTAGCATATATTTAGATTAGAAAAATAGGAATTGCAAAGAACACTATACAAGGACACTTTAAACATGCAATTGAAACATACTTTAACTAGAGAGATGAGATAATTGATCTTTAAACTGGCTAAACACAAACATATCAACATTACTATGATTCATGCAATATAGAATAAAAAGTGCAAGAATTAGCAACACAGAGATCTATAGACCTTTTCTTTTTCTGCTTTTGATTTCTTAATTTCTGAAAAATTTCTGTAAAAGAAAAGACGCTACACTAACTTTACCTACCATATGCCCAGATTGTATTTGCATGTTTGTGGTATTCTTCTCTTCTAAGTAGGTAATATAAATGATATTTTATTTTAAATAATTAAAATACATGTAATTGGAAACCTAAGTTAATAGACAGGAGTGATTTTGCACAACTGTATTTGAAAACACTATTTTTTGACTTCCAGAGAATTTTAAAAATTCAAGGAACTGAGCAGCCTAGAAAACAGCTTCTTAGAAGCAAGCGCACCAAGCTAATGACAGACCTAAACAGACTTTTGAAAATACCATAAATTCAGATATAGGATAGATTCTTTAAAGGATAGCAGAGATTAATTCTTAATGCAGACATTGGTGCAGAATACACCTATGCAATGTTAAATTTTTAAAATTATTGTTTGAATTCAGCACTCAAAAACCTAAAAGTCATCATAAAGCTCTCATGATGCCAAGTTAAAACTGGACAAAGAATTTTCTGTTTGAGATCTAAATCACATCTGCATCCCTGCATATTGTCATCCTTCAAATGACATAAATAAAAGCAAGAACTCTTTATTAAAGCCATTAATAGCTGAAATAAAACTTGCTTTATGCTGTGTGTTGTATAAATGAGTTTAGCAGTGACTTTCACTTATGTAGGAATTTCATCAGCAGTGGCACTAGATCACAAAGTTTCCTTTTTGTGTAATGTCAAACTAGGATCTTGATACTGAATGACAGAGGTTTGCCACAGGAAGGATAGTATGCTTAATCCATGGGCCACAGGAACTGCAATTTAGATAATTATGCTACAGTTAGCTAGGAAATTATTCCCTCTTGTAACTTCAACTGTTAGCAAACAATTCTTTCGACATTAGCTTGATCAGGAGGAGACACTAAATCCTGACTCACATATCTACAATGCAAATCCATTAATTTGCTAGAAGGCTCATTAACTGTACCAAAAAACCAATTTGAATAAACAAGCCACTTTCCATGTATGTATTTATATATAAAATGATAGGATTTGCTTTGGGGTTCTTTGGCCATTTATCTGCCTTTTATTTGCCTTTAATACAAAAGGCTCTGTCAAATCAACGCTTTATTTTGAATTTCCAGGCTATAAATGTTTCGTAGGACTACTGAAATAAAAAAATCCCTATGCCGTGTCTCACTAAACTGCTGGCTTTCTTTAATGGGTTTAAATGAGAATCAAGCCTTGTACTTCCAGTAAGTCACTTTAAATGGCTCCCTACTGTAAATGAGTAAAGAGCCACTTCTGGAATGTAGGACAAAGTACTCCACTTTGCTGACCTTGGGATATAAACTATAAGGTAAAATTCTATCTTTAGATCTCAGAGGTTTTATTGGAAGTGCCTGACATTATTGCGCTATTTATTTGAAGTCTATGACCCTATTTATATTGTTAGTATTCTCTTCTGGCTTATTATTCTATAGTTCTGAAAAACTGCAGTTACTTTCAATAGTATCCCTTAGATGTGACTAAGTTCTCTTTTAAAAAATCCTTATTGTGAATATCACTTTTCTGATATAACTTGGATGTTACTAATCATTACTTTTCGTTACTCTTTGCTTCTTAATTGGAAAATATGTCATCACACATATTTTGCATCTTCTATTAATCTTCAAATTACAGCAATGATAATTCAATAATTAATTACAGAATCCATGTGATTGTAACTTTTTCTTAACTCCTAGTGTTCAGTCCTGTGTTTCATCTGTTAGGTGCTATTTATAATATAGCACAAAAATTCCCTAATTAAAATTTGGTGTTTTGTGACATCTAGGATGCATGAGGCTACAAAAAAGATGGAGAGGATCTACTTAAAACAGCATGTAGGAGGAACAGGTTCAGATAAGATATTACGAAAAAATTCTCTGCTGTGAGGATAGTGAGGCTGTGGAATAGCTTGCTCAGAAATATTGTGGATCTCCCACCCCTGGATATGTGCAAGGCCAAGTTGGATGGGGCTCTAAGCAATCTAGTCTGGTGAAGGCTCCCCCTGTGCAGAGCAGGAGGGTTGGAACAAGATTATCTTTAAGGTCCTTCTAGCCCAGGCCATTCTATGATTCCATTATAGCATAGCTTTAGTAAGCATATAAGACAAAGTTATTTCTCTCAAGCTTTTAAAATGAAGAGTTTTCTGTCCACATCTATATTATGGCTAGTGCACCTGAGCGTATCACTTCTGTTTTGTGAATTTCCTACTCAGTATTTTTCCAAATCAATGTTAAAATGTCCAACAGCTTCTTAACATCTATGTTGAACCATTTCAGAAGAGCTTTAAATACTGTAAAAAGTCTTAGTACTACCTGGCACCGTCGTGTGGCAAGCAAGATATTGTTACTGTGAGGGAAGAGCATACACACCCCACTCAGTTAGCATGTGGTTTTAGCCCAACCAAGCTGCAGAGACTGAGGCCTTTGAGGCTCATATTAAAGGGTTCTATTTCACCTGGGGTCCAGAATTTCAATCAGCAAATAACTTTCAAAGCAGCTAATTTAAAATCTAAGTCACTAAGTCACTAAATAAGGGATTCAGTTTATAGAAGGTCTTAAGCACTGCATCTGGTCAAAACAAAGAAGTGAATTTTATCTGAAATTTTGTGCAACATTTATTTGAAAAAACCAAAATGCATAAGTTAGGTATCACTGTTTGGTATATATAACATACAGTTAAAATTTGCAAAGGAATTAACTAGAAGAATTAAGAAGAAAATATCAAAATAGTTACAAATATGGTTATATTTTGTTATTTAAAATGAGATTCTTTTTCATTAATAGCTCTATTTCAAATACATTCCTAAGTTTCACCACAAACTCTTAACAGGTTAGTTACTTACACTACTTATGCTCTATTAAGTGTATTTTAAGAATAATAAAATATCAACAGAATACAATCACCAGATTAAAACGTTCTCAAAGGAGGGTGAAATGTTTATGTTTCAAGATTACTATAGCTTGCCTCATGAATAGTAAAAACCACTCAACTGCTAATTTGGAGCTTAAAATTTCTTTGCCAAAAATTAAGAAAAATATAAAATCTGCATATCCTTTTCAGAGTGTTTTAAACAAAATATTAAGTATAAATTGTTCTGTGGTTTACATAATATCAGATTGCAGTGAATATATTTTATACAGTATTGAAATAAAGTACATTCCTGCTTGCCATATTTCTGCTGTACAAGCTTTTTGAGTTAATAGTATAAATTCTCTAATGTCTAAAAAAGCTTACCCTCCCTCCTCCCAGATAACCCCCTATCATAACCCAGAAAAGTTCTATGCAGTTCTAAGTCTGAAACTGTAACCTTAGGCGTAAATTTTTTTGTTTCTGTGGGATCTTTCAGAGACCATTCTGAGCAGATCTCATTACTTTCACATTCAATTGCATCTTACATCACCAATAAAGTTAAAGTACTCTCCCATTTTCACTGGATCTCTCTATAGGCTTATCTACAATATTTCTGTGTTATCATCAGTGAGGACCATGACTGGCAAGAAGAATCACTGCCAGGATCACCATTTTGGCTTGACCATCAGATGCAATTTTTGTGATGCTTGTATACCGAGGATACTAGAGGTAAAAACGTATTCTAATCTATAAAACATCCTTCTTCCCTCTTAATGATTCTTTTGGATGCTAGAAGGTCAAAACAATATCATCTATGCCATGCAGGTTTTTTAGAATGTAGATGGAGTTCACTACTTCTACTAATCGCAGGGAAAAAAGCGTCTCTTTTGCTTTCCAAAATGTCTTATACATTGTCAAACAATTTTATATTAAGTTCCATACATGAATTAGTATTATATTTGAGACAGATCTTTTAAATTTGTACTACAAAGCACAGTATTTTACTGATGCAAAGAAAACCAAACCATAATACTTTGATGACAAATTGTTCCCTTTCAGATAAAGATAAACACTCATTTTTTGAGCTAATTTGGAAAAAAATTGTATCCAAGAGCTCAGAGACAACTCAAATAGCTGAAATTTTGGTGGTTGTTTTGGTTTGGTTTGTTTTTTTTGGTTTTGGGGTTTTTCTTTTTTTTGTTTGTTTATTGTTTTTCTGTATGTATAATGACTAGGGTAATACTGTAGAGTGGCTTTTGACTTCAGTACATTTTCTGAACACTGACATGTTTATTAGTAATATCTATTATCGCCTGATAAATATTTATTAATTTCAAACATATCTCTGCAGAATTTAGACAAACTCATTCAAGACTTTTTCTCTCCTAGAATAGAGTGCCCTAATATTCTGCTCAGTGACCTGCCAGTCAAACAGACAGATTACCAAGCTTCACAACTGTATATCACAAAGAAACACAAGCACACTTCCTTCATGATAGAGCCAATATATAGCTTTTCCATCAAACAAAGGGAGAAATTTAACAATTTCATTTCGGACTATAAAGGGAGAGCTGTAGAAGCTAGGAGCACCAGTTTACATAGAAGTTGTCTTCCCAGTTCTACAAATGTGATTGAATCTCTTCCAAACTAGGCTACAAATTTAATGAATTTGTAGCGTCTTATGAAGGAATAATGTTTTTTTCCATACACACTAGTAATACTTAATTCTTTACAATGCAATTAACTGGTTTTCCTACTGAGTAATTTATCATATAAATAAATGCTCTGTGAATACTCATGCAATACTGTATTAAATATAAAAAGTATTTGTAATGTTTATCATAAGTGCATTTTATAAAATAGTTGGGCTCAATCCTTCTAGCCTGACTCCTATTACCAAAATTTAGGCTCCTAATCATGTAACCTTCTGAAGTAAGGTTGCTCACACACGTAATTCTGCAATTGTCATTGTGCTTTATATGTTTAAAATAAATGATCATTATAAATGACACTATAATACCTATCATCTCATAAGATAGGACTATTCTCCACTGACTTGTTAAGATACTGGACACTTGCTTCAGGAAATTTTGCAAAACAGGCGAATGTAGATTCCCCTAAGCAAAATTACCAGAATTAACTAAAAGAATTAAACTAAAAGTTTTAAATTTCTTTCATTAATCTTTCTTATTAATACCAATAAATTATAATTTAAGCAATTAATCAAAAGTGTACAGAATATTAATAATTGCATGAATTATTAAACAGAAATGCTCAAACTGAAGATGTTATTAAAGAATGCGACTTATTTGTGTGTGAGAAACCTTAAAATAAATAGTTTTATAGAGCATTAACATTTTTAATTAGCATGGTTTCCCTGATCATTTCAATTTATAAGCTAAATAAAATAATCTTCATGCCCTCTACTTACAACAGCAAAAGGGTAAGGTACATTCAGTGGTGAAACTTTAGTTGTATTGTGCTATAAGGTGCATTTTGTTCTTTGATGGAAGATAATCATCCTTTTGCCTCTATTTTATTATCTGAATAGAAAAAATAAGGATTTTTTCCTATGTTACCTTATTTCTCACTATTACATTCCATGCGTGAAAACTACCACAGTGAATTTAATGACATTTTCTAATGAAATATACTCAGAGAACTGTGTATTCTGTGCTCATATTAAATTCCCCCAAATTTGAGTCATTAATAGTTTGGCTTAAAACGCTTTTTCTCCATTTCTTTAAATCTTTCAAACAAGAAAGTGATAATCTCTGACAATAAAGGCACAAATTAATACATTGGCTAGGCTTATTTCTAACAGAAGGTACAGTGTAATGAAACTGTTCTGTCCTACCATAGATATAGACTTGTTCACCACCTGGACAAGATTTTGAAAAGTTTTTAATTTCTAACTGCTCAGAATGTAGCCTGTGGATTCTCTGCTACACCTGGCACAACAAAATTACACAGATGAAGAGTCCGGCTGTCATCTTAGAACACCAGAATTTTTAACTGTAAATCTAAAATTAAAAACAGCAAAAATTTAATAAAATTATTTTCTCAAAACTAATTTTGACCTGTCTTAACAACACTTAAACTCTAGTCAACTAAAAACCGTGTGATGTATCTAGAGATCTGTAGCTGTAAGTAATGTTTTTGAGGGTAAGTACCATTTCTCCCAAATTTCAAGCTTCTAAAGCAACCAAAACCATCTTTTAATTTGAACATAAAACAAAAAATATTTTTAGCTGGGTAGGAAAATAAAAGGGAAAGACAAATTTTGAAGAACTCTGATATAATTTCAAATGCATTGCTGAAAACATTGTATTAAATATTTGAAATAAATTTTGGTTGTGCAGTATTGAAGGCCAGGTTGGATGTAGCTCTAAACAGCCTCATCAAGTGGGTGACAACCCCACCCATGGGAGGGTGGTTGGAACTACATGATCTTCAAGGTCCCTTTGAACCCAAATCACTCTGATCCTGTGATTTTGATTTTGTGATTCTATGATTTTGAGCTCTTCTAAAATTTTATTTCGCAAAAATAAATAGATTTCCTGTTCTGAATTAAGACATAAGAAAATTTAAATTGACAGATTTGTTTTTTCAATAAATATACAAAATTTTACTTTTTTAGCTGTCGTCCTCTTTTTTCATTGTTGGCACAAAAACAAAAAGCCATTTTTAATTCTGGTTTTACATCTGAAAAACCAGATTTTTTAAGTTTTTAGCAAGACACCATTGATAGGATGACTAAGGAAAATTATTATTTAACTCCAAAATACGAAATTTCTTAGGATGCAATAAAAACATGATTATGTTGATGATTTAACTGTTCTCTGATTCTCGCGATGAGCAGGATTCAATAAAACCTTGCTAGAGCTGTGCACATTGTTTCCCTCACACTTTTCAAATATAGCAGTTTAACGCCTTTTGCTAAATACAGAAAAAAAATGAGCGTAGGAGTACAAAACGTGAAAGAACTACATATAAGTATGAGAAACAGGCCTATTTCCTGTAAATTGCAGGCTTAATTAAATTGGTAACACTACCCATCGTTTTGTCACTTCCTTTGATAGGAGCATACACTGCTTTTCATGAAGTGCTGACACAAAACGAGCATCATTTGCATTTTCAACTTCTTTCCTTGTTCTAAACATGTTTCATGCACTTTCTCTTGTAGAAACATCATCATTTTTGGTAGATTTGTGCCACCGCTGCTGGAAACAGGAGAAGGTATATTATGTGGAATTTGGGGTGGGGAGGAGGAAAGAGGAGGAAGAGTTGACCATCAAATGTTCTTTCACATGAGAAATCTTTCTCTTAGAGATTTTTCATTGAAAAAAGCTGGCTGCAGATTTCATCTGTAGACTAATTATGTAAGCCAATTAAAGATATTCCTTAGAAACCATATTGACGACTTCAATATTATGAAGTTCAATCCACAGCAAAAACTCACTTCCTTTCTTTGGCAACCGTAAAATCTACTCTGAACATCTCCTCAAGCTGTGACATCTAATGTGGAAAGGGGTGCGTAGTGACTACTGGGCTGCTTTGAAAAATAATTGTTTATATTTGCTGTGACTTTTTTAACTGCCATAACCGAAATAAAAAGAATAATATTAGAAAACTGAAATCAATAAGCCTGGGAAGATGTATCTGAAAACTCAGAGGCAGCCTCTTCTGCGACAAAATCTTTTTAGTGCAAAGAAAATAAGAGTAGAGAGTCTCACATTCTGAAATAAATTAAATCTATTTGATAAGACATTACAATAAAGGCAGCTTCATTGAATGTTTGTGTCTCTATATATCAATAAATAATAAGATTGAGTCTTGTAAGGCTGCAAACATCTGTGAAAATACCATAAGTCAGGTTCGATAAAGGATCTAAGCAGGTAAAATGGGATGCAATGGGTTTAAATAAGAGACATAGTTTTATGACATAATAAAGCAGTCCCTACTGAGTTGCATGCTCTACCACAGTGACTTTTAAGACTCCATATGTAAGTTTATAAAGGAAGAGCTTCACTGAAAACGTGTGAAAGATATTACTTCTTTTTCAGATCACTGCAACAAAATGGTATCTATGCAATGTCACAGGAAAGCCACAGTCTGTGCAGCTTCTAAAGCTCAAACAACACTAGATACTTAAAGGTTTGCAATTATAGAGTCCATCATAAAGAATAAATAATTTGAGTTAATCAGAATCCATGGTATTGATAAGTTTCTTACAACGATGAAAAATTTGTGAGCAAATGTCACCTCCACATCTGTCCATCTCCATCCTGCCATTACAAAATTCTCTCTTTCACAGTTCCCATAGCAATTTACACTAGCCATACCTCAAGTAATTTTGACATCACATCAGAGAAACAAATTATGATTTCTCATTTTATCCTTCTTTGATTGTTTCTAAGCCTTTGTTTACAATTTTTGCTTTCCTATGTGGCACTGTGCAGCACCAAGAGATCATCCCTTCCAGTCTTTTTGAATCTCTCTACTTGTTTCTTTCTCTACAAAAGTCTAATTACTCAAATTAGACCAGGGAGGTAACTCTGCTCACTAAGTATTTACAACCTGAATTCATATCCTGAAATTAAAAGGCTGTGCCTTAAAATAATTTGTGTGAAATGCAGTCCATTGTGATGGAAATATTTTGATAAAAGTGTTTCATCCACAAGAAAAGAGCTATTATGGATCAAATAAACAATAGCAGAGGTGGATTAGAAACTTCCCTGAATATTATCAGCCAACCAAGACACAAGAATTGCTTCAGAAGTCCTGCAAAATATTTAAGAACGCAATACATAGTATCCCTTTTTGACATTACATATTGCTTTTAGTACTGTTAAGAACACTGTTATTTTTTCCATTTTTCATTTTCTCAAATGTTGATATCTGTCAGCCTGTTTAAATGAGTTGGAAATCCACTACTATCTATGATACTTTATTGTCTACATATTTATATCAGAAGATACACACAGAATCACAGAATCCCTAGGTTGGAGCAGACCTTCAAGATCATCAAGTCCAACCCATGCCCTAACATCTCAACTAAACCATGACACCAAGAGCCACATCCAATATTTTTTAACACATCCAGGGATGGTGACTCCACCACCTCCCCAGGCTGATAATTTCAGTACTTGATCACTCTTTCAGTAAAAAACTTTTTCCTACCATCCAACCTAAATATCCCTTGGCAAAGCTTAAGACTGTGTCCTGAGACTTGTTATCTTTAAGTTACTTCAACAGTATAATCAAGTGCTGCCTTTTGTATCATATTTAAATTTCCCCTCTTCCTATTTTGTGCTATTTCTGCTTGGTTATAAACATGTGGAACATAGGAATGTGACACTCTAGGCAGAAACAATTCAGGTTCTTTTTGTCTTCAGGGATTCTCCTCAGGTGGGTTTCATGACGGACTGTCCTCCCCTCACTGTAGAGAAGACTTCACTGAACATCTCATGAGTCCTGTTGTCACAACTAAGTCAGTCTCAAAGATGCTTTGAGAATGCATTGGTGTTAGGCATGATTTGATTAAGGTGCTCTCTACAAGGCCCATTGTGCCATTTGAAGGAGGGACATGAGAGTGAGAATGTAGAGCAGAAATTAGGTACAAGTAGATATTTGCTGAGTACATAAAACTGCTAGCAGAGGCCAGGTCAGAAGCAAACAATTGGGATAGCTAGACAGTTCAAATGATACATTTAGGTAAGCAGAGAGATATAGGGCTTATATGCCAGTTAAAGAAAATCTGACAATGCCAGATCACCTTCTAGAGGACAATGAGACAAACCAGGAAACTAAAGAAGCAGTAGCTCTGATTTCTGGAGTAGATACCAGCATGTACTAAAAGGGCCATCCAGTTGGCTAGAAATTCCTTACAGAGACAGGCCTCTCATTTTGGTAGCAACATACAGGAGCACACCCCATGTTCTTTGAGAAATATAGACTGCCATCTAATTTTGGCTCTCAGACAGGATTCTGCTATTTTCTTCTGGAACTAATAATACCTCAGCAGACTGTGAACAGGCTGTTGAACTGTTCTGTAGAGCAGCACCAGCTTTGCAGTTTCTATTTCAACATTTCTAACCAAAACTGAAACTGGGTTGCCAAGAGAACTAAAGTTTGAACTGTAGAAAATGCCTCATGCCAAAAATCAGGAGGTTTTGCAAAATCTCTTACAACAGCTGGCAAGATTACATTGAAAATTGAACTATTTTTCATTTATTGCTATTATTTTGAGCTGTACAGGAACAATTTCAGGATCTGAAGCAACATGCCCAAGCCTTATCTTGTGGACAGCCACAGAAGTCCACAGAAGCCAAAACTGAGTAGCTGCTAAGGAAGAGCAAAGAGATCCTGTTTCTACATTAATGCACACAGCATGAAGGACAAAGAAGAGGAGCTCAAGGGTTTGGCCCAGTCCCAGAGATTTGTTAACAGTGGCATAACTGAAAGCTGCTCCGATGAGTCCTGTGACTGGAGTGCCCCATTGGATGGTTACAGGCTTTTCAGGAGGGGTAAGCAGGGAAGAAGAGGTGAAAGGGTGGCACAATATATAACAGAAGGGGTAGAATTTGTGGAGCTCACAGTTGGCAGTGGCTCAGTTGAGAGCATCTGGATAAGACTCAAGGGGTAAACAAATCATGTGAATGTCACTGTGGGAGTCTACTATAGAGCTCCCAGCCAGGACAATGACGCTGACAAATTATTCTGTGAGGAAATAAGGGATATTTCCAAGTCAACTGCTCTTGTCCTTATGGGGGACTTCAACTTGCCAGAAATTAACTGGGAGAACCACACAGCTGCTACAACCCAGAAGGTTCCTAAAACACCTGGATGACAACTTTATGGAAGAGATCCTAGGGGAGCTGGCTCAGAAAGATTCCCTCCTTGATCTATCGCTTGTGAGCAGGGAGGATCTCATAAGCAAAGATTGGTGACTGTTTTGACTACAGCGACCGAGTTTAAAATTTCTGTTGACAGGAGGGAAAGTGCCAGAAAAACCTCAACTCTGGACATGAGGAGAGCAGAATTCAGGCTGTTCAGGCAATTATTAAGTAAGGTACTCCAGGAAAATGTTTTTGTTGGTGTGGGAGTCATTAAGTACTGGTCACTTTTTAAGTATTGCATCCCAAGGGCACAGGAGCAGGCAATTCCCAAATGTTGGAAGTCAAGCAGGTGAAGCAATAGGCTGGCTTGGCTTACCAGGAATCTTCTCTTGGAAATAAGGCAAAAAAGGAAGGTGTATGCCCTGTGGTAGCAAGATAAGGTGTCATGGAATACAGAGATGCTGCTTGCCACTGTAGGGATAAAATTCATCCAGTCAAAGCTCAGCAGGAGTTGAAGTTGGCCCGAAACGTGGGGGTCAACAAAAAGAATATTTTCAAATACATTATTGGCAAAAAGCAGTAGAAAATAACATTTGCCTATTACAAGATGAGGACAGTCACCCCACGCACAGGAATAGAGGAAAGACAGATTTGCTTAATGCATTCTTTCCCTCTGCTTCCACACGGATGATGCACCAAGGGGGACTCAGCGCCCTGAACTGAGGACCATGGAGGACCATGGCTATGAGCATGATCAAATTCCAGTCAACCCTGAAATTGTGCAGGATCTGCTGTTCCAGCTGGATCTCTACAAATCTATGGGGACTGATAAGATTCATACAAGAATCCTCAAAGAGCTCAGTGATATTGCAAAACCTCTCTCAATGATTTTGGAGCGGTCTTGGAAATCCACAGAGGTCCCAGCTGGCTGGAAGCTGGCAAACAGTGTTGTGATTTTCAAGAGGGTTAAGAAGGACCCTGGAAACTACAGGCCTGTCACTTCAGTGCCTGGTTAAATTATGGAGAAGCTTATTGTGGGGGTAATGAAAACCACCAACAGACAACAACACAGTCTTTGGTCACAGCCAGCAGTTCTTCATGAAAGTTCTGCTTCTCAAACTGGGTTTCCTTTTATGACAAGGTGACACACCTTGTGGATCAATGGAAGCCCCTTGATGAGATCTTTCTGTATTTCAGCAAAGCCCTTGATACTCTCTTAGTATCCCTCTGGACAAAACGTCCCACACTCAGCTGAATAAACACAACATGTGATGGGTGAGCAACTGGCCCATGGGTCAGGCACAAAGGGTGATGGTGACTGGGGTGACACCAGACTGGACACCTGTCACTAGTGGGGTCCCACAGGGCTCCAACCTCAGCTCAGTTCTCTCCCACATTGTCATAAATGACATGGACACAGGTCTGGAAGGGATACTGAGCAAGTTCTGAATAAGGTGATAGAAAACTGGGAGGAGCTGTTGATTTCCTTAAAGCACAAAGGCCCTGCAGAGAGATGGGAAAAATTAGAGGATTGGGCAATCACCAACCATATGAAGTTCTATGAGGGGAAGTGCCAGATTCTGCACTTGGGATGGGGCAATCCTGGATGTATAGAGACTGGAGGGTGAGATGCTGGAAAGCAGTGCCACAGAAAGTGACCTGGGGATCCTGGCTGATGACAAGTTAAGAATGAGTGAGCAGTGCCCTGGCATCCAGGAGGGCAAACCCTGTCCTGGGGGCATCAGGCACAGCATGGCCAGCCAGGCAAGGGAGGGATTGTCCTGCTTTGCTCTAAGCTGGGGTAGCCTCACCTCGAGTGCTGGGGGCAGTTTTGGTCACTGCATTATAAAAAAATAATAAACAATTAGAGTGAGTCCAAAAGAAGGCAACAAAGTTGGCGAAGGGCCTTGAGGTGAAGCTGTATGTGGAGCAGCTGAGGGCACTGGGTCTGTTCAGCCTGGAGGAGACTGAGGGGAGACCTCAGTGCAGTTACAGCTTCTTGTGGGGAGAAAAGGAGGGACAGACCCTGATCTCTGCTCTGTAGTGACAGTGACAGGACCTGAGGGAATGGCCTGAAGTTGTGCCAAGGGAGGTTTAGGTTGGATATCAGAAAAAGGTTCTTCACCCAGAAGGTGCTTGGGCACTGGAACAGCTCCCCAGGACAGTGGTCACAGCACCAGCCTGACAGAGCTCAAGAAATGTTTGGACAGAGCTCTTGGGAACATGGGGTGACTCTTGGGGATGCTGTTGCACAGGGAAAGCAGTTTCACTTGATGATCATTGTGAGTCCCTTCCAACTCAGCTTATTCTGTGAACTAAAGTGACGCTCGAAGGGTGTTCAGAAAAAAAGACAAGATTTCCTTGCAATGGATCATATCAAAAGGAAGTGTCTCCATGCAAAAGGGAATAAAGGGAATAGCAGGAAAATTAATAGGAAAGACCATAATTTTCATGAATGCAAAATGGCATTAATACTTTAAATCACAAAGAATATGCCTTTTTTTATTTTGTACTATGCTAAGCAACCTCACCTAAACTGAACCCCAATATCCTACTTCATACAGTGCAGAAATTGGGAAAAACTGACCCTTCAAGCAATGGAACACTTCAGAAAGTGTTTCCAACTTCATGCTGAACCCTAAGTCTAAATGTATACCTAATGATATGCGTGAATGGTTTATGTACATATTTACATATCTGTACACACACACACTCCCTTCTATTGTGATGCACAAAAAGGTGCAGCACACATAAGGATAAATAGGTCATACTACTAACAGTCAAATACTTGGAGTTTTTTTTAACTATTTTGTCTGATAACACCTTCTGAAGTATCTATGTAAATACAAACAGACATTTTATAATATTTGAAATGAGATTTAAAGCTTAATCATTGCCAAGGGTTATATAGCATTTCTACACTTCTTATGATAACTTGTCAATAAATTCTACTATTGTTTAAAAATTATAATTAGGAAACTTATAATGCATTTTCTGTCATGCTTTTAATCTATCACAGGTTTTAGTGCAGTACACTGGATGCAGAATTCCAGAGTAAAATAAAGAGCAATGACAGGAATTACAGTCTCTGTATTTCTGATGATTAAAAGGCTGAGTGCTTGCCAGCAGCAGCCTGCTGTCAGTAAAAATGAATCTGAAACAGATGCCAGCCACATCAACAGCTTGAGCCATATACATTTTTTATTAGACAAAGATAGAAATCATGATGGAAGTAAACAGGTACAAGGCACACCAAAGAATACCACCACTACACCCCAACTTCAAAATATAGCTATTAGTACTCTATATCCAAACTAGCTAAGTCTGTTCATATATAAGCCTACAAAGCCAGTATGTTTAGTGTTAAAATTATGAATACAAATAGAAGTTAGAACAGGCTGTTGTAATTTTATATTTAACCTCTGTCAATCTTGGATATTATTTCAATAGCACATGAACAGAAATCTATTTACTCACACTGGAGCACAAATTTTTCTTTTCTTTTCATTGATATCTGAACTTTATATCAAAGTAATGTGCATATGCTAGTGAATATATGTCTAAGTCTCTTTCCCTACTACCCACCTTCCAAGGAGACCACAAGCCTCTAGCTTTAGCTAAAAATATGCTGGGGAAAAATCCCAAACCTTACAACTACAGAAACAAAAAAATGACTTCTCAAAGTTTTTTGTCCTCAAAATTGCTTTTGAATAATACTTGTTTAATCATATTTTAATTTCTATTTCAAAATTTATGGGTTTGTTTGCATATTACTATCCACTTACTGAGATGTTCTATTTTACTAGACACCAAAATTTGTTTAGAGACCTGCAAATGTACAATTCTATGTCAAGAGAGAAGTGCCTGAAAACTGGAAAACACCACCTCCATCTTCAAGAAGGGTAAGAAGAACTATCCAGGCAACAGGCCAGTCAGTATCAACTTGATTGCTGGGATCACTGGGAAGATGAGGGGCACCATTTCCAGGTATATTAAGGACAAAAGTAAAAATCATGAGGAGTGCTGACAGCACAGCTTCACCAAGAGGAAGTCATTCTTTACTAACTTGACAATGTTCAGTGATGAAATGATTGGCCTGTGGATGATGAGACAGCAGCAGAGTTCAACCTTGGAGCTGTCTGAACATATGATATGATATATAGGCTGGATGTTGAAGTGGGTGGAAAACTGAGTCAAGTCCTGTTTAGCAGAAGGTCAGGCTGCTATCCAGAGGCACCTTGACAGGCTGAAGAAGTGGGCTGACAGGAGCCTCTTAAGCTCTGCACACTGGAACAGGCTGTCCAGAGAGGGTTTGGAGACTCCTTCACTGGAAACATTCAAGAACCGTCTGGACTCAATCCTGTGCTATGTGCTCTAGGATGACCCTGCTTGAACAGGGAGGCTGGACCAGATGCCCCACTGTGTTCCTTTCCAACCCGACAGGTTCTGTGATTCTGTGCATCTGGGAAATGCAAAGTCCTCCACCTGGGGAGGAATAACCCTATGCACCAGTACATGCTAGGAGCCATTCAGCTGGAAAGCAGCCTGGCAGAAAAGAACCTGAGGGTCCTGGTTCAGATTGAACACAAGCCAGCAATGTGCACTGGCACAAAAGGTGAAAGGTAGGCTGGGCTGCACTAGGAGGGGTGTTTTCAGTAGGTTGAGGGAAATGATTTTACCTCATTACTCGGCTCACTACTGGGTTCCCCACCCAGTACAAGAGAGACATGGACACTGGAGACAATCCAGTGAAGATCCACTAAGATGACTGATGAACTGGAATACTGAACATATGAAGAAAGGCTGAAAGAGCTTCAACTGTTCAGCATGAAGAAAAGAAGGCTCAAGGGGACCTTATTAATGCATAAAAGTAGATGAACGGAGGGGTAAAGAGGCTGGAGCCAGAGTCTTCCAGGTGGTGCACAGTAAAAGGACAAGATGCAATGGACACAAACTGAGATACAGGTGATACCAAATGAAATATCAGGAAACACTGGTTTACTGTAAGGTAGCTCAGAGAGGTCATATATTGTCCCCTAGAGATGGTTGTGAGCAACAGCCCCCTCCTATCTCTACTTGAATAGGGAGAGTAAATGAGATGATCTCCAGAGGTACCTTCCCACCTCAACCATTGTGTGATTCTATGTGATTGAAGAGCATGTTGCATTTATGAAATCTAATTTAATTTCAAATGAGATTGCATTTCTTCATTTTCTGTATTGAATTTAGTTGCAGAGTTTCATATTCCAAAAGACCAGAGTACCTACAAGGGAACACAAAAGACAGAATGGAAGAAAAATCTTGCATCTAAACCAAAAATATGGAAACAGTTTTCTTATATTTAACTGAGAAATCTTTTGGAATTGCATGTATGCATGTGTTTGCATTGTCAAGGAGGCGCTGATGATTTTTATTGTATTTTAGTATTCCTTCTACACCTAATCAGTTTTAAATGCTACTGTTTGAGCACTGATGGAATAGTTTTATTTACAGCTACAATTTCTTTAGCCTGAAAAATGTGCTATACTAACATTTTAACAACTTTGATTTGTTCCTGAAATTCCAAAAAAAAATGTTACAGTGAGATTTTCTAGCTCCATTTCTTGTTACATGCATCACACCATACTGCATATTTTTTCATTCCACATTGTCTAAAACCAAAAATTTTGAAAATTATTCTAAGTATCCACTTGGAGGGACTGAATGAATACTAATCACAATATCCTTGATTATTTCTTAAATTATTCAAGGGAAATATACAGTCTATTTCTAAGTACAATGCAGTACAATTCATTAAGTTATATAATTTTGTGTTTTTCCACTGAGTGGCTGGTTTAGTCTTTATAAACATGGACAAAAAATGTTCATTATATCCAAGCTTCCAAATTATTGAGTTGTCTGCAGGTTTATTAAATAAAGAAGTTTAATCTGACCATGACTGATTGTTATCATCCTGTATCTTCTCCACAACTTTTCCTGCTCATCTAGACTATCTTATAAGCATCCCTATCAAAGGTCACGAAGAATATTGAATTATTGTTCTCATGAGGCTTCTTCTATTTTGCTAAGAGCATATTTCAATTTACAGAGAACCGGCAAATTTCTGCTCTCAGTTATCCTGCCATAACAACTGTAATGAATTTAATTGCTGATACCAAGAGGCATAACAAATGATCTCAGAAGCACTCAATTCAACTCTCATTTGAGGAAAATAACATTTTCTCCCCATGCTGGCAAACACAGGGCAAGAATTTGGACTCTTGCTGCACCTGAGTCTTATACAGTTTAGCTTCACATGCACTTGAAATTCTAAATGTGTGAGAAAAGACTTCAAAATGCTGTCAGCTTCTTTTACACTGTGAAGTATTGTCCTCATTATGCATGATAGACTATCAGAAGAAAATATAAATATATTTTATATAATATAAATATAAGGACTAACAAGAAATCTCTAATTCAAAACTTCTGTCATATTCAAACTTACAGAGATCTGGGTGCCATCTTTAAGAATCATCAGATATTGAAACTCAGTCTCTAGGTCTCTTTCTCTCTGCTTTCTTTGATGGTCTGACTAAGAAGTGATAACCATAACCCTAGTATTTAAAACAGAAAGTCTCTCTAGTTTGCCAAGATCACACATCTGTGCTAACACAAACACATTCTCATGTCACCACACTCGAGAGCAGATCTCCCACAGCCGTTCACACGGAGCCCTCTGGTTCAGGTCTTTGTCATCAGCTCCTCCCTATCTCTAGGCTTATCTATCCACATAATGTCCACTAAAAATAATAACTGCAGCTATTGAAGAATAAAGCATCTCTAACCTTGCAGTTCTGGGGAAAAATGGATACATATTTGTTTTCTCTAGGTTAAACCATAAGCAAGGCAAACTTGAAGCATTCTCCTTGAGATTATTTCAGTGAAAACAGTGCAGTCACACTTCAAAACCATGGACCACAATATATGTGGTTATAACGGAAGTCTAAAACTGTTAAATTAAGTTTTGTTATGGGAGTTTCAAAATAAAAACAAATAGTAATTTCTCAGAGATATGCATTGAACATCACTCTACTAATTATTGAGATTCTAAATAATAGACAAACAGGAATTATTCCTGATTTTTTTTAACATACTTACTGAAGCCATGTGGAAGTATAAAGATAAGTGGAAGGCAGGAAACAGTTAAAGAAAAGACTACAGTTGATGTCTCATTTTTGAATTTGGATTTCTAAATTATTTTATTTTTAGCTACAAAAATATATTATTGCTTACATAAATACTTCTGATCTTGTTTTGCCTTTGTCTAAATATATTCATAATTCTGAAAGGAAAATAGAAATCTACCAATTTGTATCTATTTTTACTTATGCAGAAGTTTCTATAAAAACAAAGAAAAGTTGAGATAACAGGACAAACTAAAGGAGTAATGATAAAATGATGCTATAAAATTGAAAAATATCATTAAGTAAGTATTTTCATTTTCAAATATATTTATGTAAATTGCTGGATCATCTGCTTTTTCAAACTTAGTTTCAGAAGAAACACTCTTCTGTCATTATAATAAATAACAAACTTACTTTTGGTAGAAAAATACATGAAATATATTTCTGATATCATTATAGGGAGGAATGGGGTTAAAATTTCAAAAAGACGGGATTCAGAAAAAAATATCTTTGACAAATTTCTCTCCATTACTATAATACAATGAAAGATAACAATAATTTATTTTTAATAGTTCTCTTAAGAAGATGCTGAACAAATTTCTATTAATTTGGTTCATTCCCATTTTGGGGCACTGTGTAATGTAACTGTGAAGAACACTAGACTAGACACAGCACTAAAATCATCAGTTGAGTCCCTACGACCCAGAAGGGTGTCATAATGGATAATATATTAATGAAGATCTTATTTGTAATTTTCACAAGATCACATTAACCATCCAGAAGGAGCAAGGTAATTCTACACAAACAAAACTTTGTCTCTACTAAGTAAATGCTACTCTGATTGTATCAAACAGTTAGCCTTAAATTTCAGTATTCTATGACTTTCTGTATCTGGTGAAAAATGAAGATTCGGTGTTGATCTTCCATTTTAAAAAGAACAACACGAACATGTGATGGAGATTTGGCCCACTGACTGCTTTCAGTTCATTGAAGGCAAAAAAATGCCAAACGATAAATAAGAGTGTGTTTTATTGTCCTCTTTGAATGTTTTGTTTACAGAGTAATTTTCAATGTTAGACAACTACTGATAGAAGGGCTACAGCATTGCTAAACTGAGTTCAGGCACAGGAAACCGTGAGAAGTCTGAGCAGCACGCTGTCCTAAGATGGCCTGGCTCAGCTTCCCACTATTTTGCATTCACAATTATGTTACTAAGCCACAGCAAAGTTTGTCAGAAACTTGTACATTTAAGGAATAGCAAGACTTTGCTTTGTGGTGTTTCAGTTTTGACTGAACTTCTACTTTGTTCTCTTTTACAACTGGAATAAAATAAAATAAAAAAAGACAACAGATAAACAAACAAAACCAATCAAATTAAAAATAAACCTCTAACATTTATCTTCAATTAATTCCTGGTAGTAAAATACTTCAGTCTGTGCCTGATTCTGAAATCAGATGGGATTCTTATAAATATGATAGGTGTTATGGTAAAGTACTAGCTATGTTTTAAGAGATAAACTGTAAAAATATACTTGCTATTACTTTCCTACTCCTGAAGAGTGTGAGTTTCAAATGAAATGCTTTAATGTTCACATGGCACTGAAATCGTAGAAGTTTCTGAAAATCAATATACAATTTTGTAGGCTAGGTAGCCAAAGAAACCCCAGACAGACAAGATGATGCTTATATTATCCAAATGGCACCATGAGATAGCATGGCTTCCTAAAATTCCAATTCTGTGTGGGACTTATCCAGCTGACCAATATGGTAACTCACGTACTTTGTTCTAGAATTTGGCCACACTCTAATAGACTACAGAGAAACCTGTGTTATAATTAGTAGGGCAAAAGGGATATGGAAGCATATTCTTCAGCTGACAAACTGTCTGCATGTTCCCAATCCATGAAACTTCTTCAGGTTTCTCTCCCAAGGCAAAGTTTTATTTTTATTTGTGTCTCTCTCTGTATGGGGAAAACCATACAGGCTAGTCTGTCTCAGGATGGATCCAAAACTGTACTGAACTATCCTCTCCAAAACTGTATTTAATCTATGATTGGTCTCGACCTTGCTGATTGAAACTCTTTAGAGCAAAGCGAAAACATGAAGCAAGGACTTACACTTTGTATGCATTTTCTCAGCTACAGAATAGAGACAGAATTCACCACACATTTGCTCCAACCACAGAAGGTTGAATTATTTATGCAGAGAGACACTCAATGTAATAATGTGCAAGAGAGTCTCCAATGATCTATTTTTGAGACAGGACCTGTTTTAAGATATTGGCTATAATTGGACACAGATGACTTTTGAACTTCTCAGGTGAGTGATGCAAATCTGAGTCTTTTGCCTTTAGTTCCAGAAATATTTCTCTCTCCTTCTGTTTTTGTTGCCCTTCTCTAGTATTGTGGACAATATGAATTATTTTGACAAAATTTAAATTTGCCATATTCATTTTAAAAAAATTTATTTCAGTAGACTCTGACTACAGATTTAAATCCCAAAATTACTGATCTCTTTTATCAATGCGGAATTTGGTTTTTTTTCAGAGAAAAGTGTCAGAGAAAATACAGCACACAGCAGTGATTAAATCACAAACCACTATATTAAAGTTTTTGCCGCTTTCAATATGGATACACACTGTAGTGGGCATTTAAAACAATGCAATTCTTTGGATGCATTTTTTTTTCACTTAGGCTCTTAATATTTTGATTTAAAAGTGGTCTCTGTGGTAGTAATTTCAAAAGGCTGAAATAGCCTTTTTTCACTTAGGCTCTTTATAGAAATCAATGATACCACTGAACTTTGAGGGCCACTGTATCAGAGAACACAAGCTATGAGGGAAGTTGAGACTGAGCTAATCTGGCATGTCACAGAGATAATTCATTTCGTCAGGACTGTCATACTACTGCCTTTTGAATCAATAACCCAAGTCAAATATGCTCTTTTTCGAGTTTCAATTTTCATTGAAAATCCAAGGATTTTCATATGGCACTACAAACAACTTGGTGTTGAAAGGTTTTCCCTAGAGGGAATACAATTCCTCCAAGAAGATTGTCACACGGTTTCCCTGACAGACATTTTGTGTATGTCTGCAGAGCACTTTGGATGACAGAATTTAGTCAACAGTTCTAAAAAAAAGACAGAGAAAATAAAGCTCCCGTGACAAATTCACTCACTGACAACAACATTGTGAGCAGCCATGAACCACAAATTCTTTCCTGACTAGACAAACTATGCATTCTTAATCTTTCCACTGATATTTGAGGCACAGAAAAGCTTATCATTAAAGTTAAAAAATAAAAATCTCAATTATTTTTTTCCAATTTTTCAAAAATTCTAGGCCAATTAAATAGCCATTTAATGTAATATCTAATTTCTAGAGTTTGATATGTAATTTGATTTATAATCTATTTATTTAAAGTAGGAATCTTTCTGAAAACTAAGAGATTAAGAGTTAACGAAATGTTAGTACAGCGAAGATTATCACACAATATAATTTATGAAGATTTTTTGGTAATAGAAATAATATTTCTTTTGATTGTGCTTTCACTTTTTTTTGGTCCATTTTCATATTTTCTACAGAACAAAATGGATTTCAGATGAGGTAGCCCCCCTATGCAATTTAAGGAAAAGATTTTAAAAATAATGTGTACAAAAGATGAAATTTTTCAAAAGTGAGTTTTTGAGAGTTAATTTTAATTAGAATTTTTAAACTGAAACTCCTTAAGCCAATTTCAATCCCCCTCAGGCAAAACAAGGAGCTACTTAAAGTAAATGTGGATGACATCAGATGGCATAGGAAATCAATTAGTCTTTACACTTGTACATTGGGATTTAAGAAGGAATGTACAATATTTTTAAATTTAAGAAATGTAGATTGTATAAACAAAATTATGTAGATGTATTAGTATTGCATTAGAAATCTATTACAGAACTTTAAGAAAAAAAAAACGAGAAGGTTAAATTTTAAAAATTCTATTTCAAGCAGAATGATGTGAAGTGTACAAGAAACCAATGGTATTTGCTGGGTTTCAGAAAATATTATCTTCTATGTTTTCAGTAGACCAAGAAGTAAAGCAATAATCGAGTAATTAACAATTACACTAGACTATAAGGAAGCCAAAGAGACATTATGATTTGTTTTTATCTTCAGAAGATATAGAACAGGCTCCATTTCCAGATACTTTAGGAGTAACACAGCATGACAATCTAGATGATCATTAGCATTTAAAGATGCAAATTTATGCAGCTAAAGTTTTTTAAAATTCCTTTTTTCAGGTAAATGGTCTGTTGTTTTCATTTGCAAGGTAATGTAGACTTTCACCAATACAGTAGTTAATGTAACCTGAGCATTTCAGAGTATGACTGTAGATCAGTTGATATACTGGTGAAATCTTCAACCCCTTTAAATTTCTTAGGAGTTGAGATCTGGAAGTTTCTAAATATAGTGAAAAATTAATGCAAACCATTTATAGCAAGCTATTATGGAATCCCTGGAGTAATTTGAACAGAGTTGGTGTCAATTTCTTTTGAAGTATTACTCTGTATTTTCTGTAACAATAATCATTCTGCAATCAAATGCAATACGTGATGGTAGGTATTTTTGTTTGGAATTAGAATAAAGGAAGGAGTTTAACAGGAACAACTTGATGATATAAGCCTCTCCTTCCCATGTCTTTGCCCCCTCCAGACAAGTAAAAAAAGATTTACAGAAATCTAGAGGGAATTTTAAAAACCTTCATGTTCTCAAGAGAAAATGTCAAAATGGAAGACACAGGTTGAAGTTTTCTAACAGAAACCAATTGCTACAGGATGCAGTAGTATTACAAGCATGCCTGCACAGAGGAAAGTAGTATCTGAGAGCTCTTTTCTACCATGTTCTTTCTTTTACAGGACAGTTTATTGTTCCCCAGACTCTGCGGACTACTGTGAGATGGCAAATGAACACAAAAATAATAAAATTTAAAGAAAGGAAATGTGAGGTAAACACTTGTTTTCTATTTTTTCCAATAGCAGTCTGACAGTGTATACATTTACGAAAAGATATGTTTAACACCTGAGCTGTGTAATTTTCTGCATATAAAGAAATGGCACTCTGAGGTGCATGAGCAGACAACACTATATTGTAAATGTTCAAAATATTATTTTAAGATGGAAATAGTTCGAACAGTATCGTATACACATCTTTAAATAGAATACCTATTAAGGCAGAGTACAGATTTTCTTTCTAAGATTTTTTTATTTCATTAATCTTTTCTACATTGAGAAACAGCTATATGTCCACATAACACTTAATGCGTTCAACTTTAGTACAAACCTATAGTCAAAGGGGGAAAAAATGACTAATTTTTAAAAATTAATTATTATGAACA
The DNA here is from genome assembly GCF_052056855.1 of Sturnus vulgaris. NCBI lineage: Eukaryota > Metazoa > Chordata > Aves > Passeriformes > Sturnidae > Sturnus > Sturnus vulgaris. The sequence continues at coordinate 93,242,151 of NC_142245.1, read as the reverse complement.
AGATATGCTGAATACAGTGTAGATAGGCTTCTACTGAAGAAAGCAAAGATGCCTGGAGAGTTGCTTTTCCAAGGTTTAGAACTTCTATGCCTGTGCTAGAAGACGATCCAGAACCAGGTTATTCAATCACTTATATATTTTTTATTCTTTCATGCGCATGAAGCAAAAATTGCTATTTCTAAAAGCTTTCCATTATACTTAATCTAAGATACCATGCTCAATAATATTCATTGTATTACAGAGACTGGAAGATGTCAAACAAAAGCTAATCTAGGCAGAGAGACACTGGTTAGAACTCAAGAACCAAGAGAAACTGATTCAGTCTTTTTTAAAATGAAGCCAAATGCAGTGATGGAGACTTCTGTCTGCGAGCAGGGATTGGGATGCAAGTCACTGCTAGCTTTTACATGATCTTCATGCTTATGAGACGTCAGGCAGTACCATGATCCTGTAGACTTCAAGGGCTACTCTGACTCAGCTGCCAATGTCGTCCTGATTCTAAAAGAGCAACTAGAGATAATTGGTTGGAAACCCAAGTGTAAGGGTCGGTGTGAAGTTTTCCTCGTTTTTGCCTCACGACCGTCGCAAGAAGACCCCGAGGACCCCACCCAGGCTGACTCTGGACAATGGTTTCCTGGCCTGACCATGGTGGGTGCTTGCCAAGGGACTGTTTGCAGGTGTGTTGCACTCACTGGGCTCTGCTGCCATGGTACCAACTGAAGTCTGCATGTACTGCATGTATGCACCTGTCTCTCAGAGCACCTCACAAGGGTCCATAAATCTTCCCACTTCTTGGCCAGAAGCCACTTGCTTTGGAAAGGGATTATAAAAGAGCAACTCTCTGGAGAAGACCCTTGAGATCTCCCCACAGATGAAGACCCATCCATTGGCTGGCCCATGAGGACGCCTGTCTCATCTGTTGGTAGCTATTTCCCCATTCCCCTCTTTTCTTCTCTCTACACTCTGTTTCCTATATCTCTCCCCTCTATTGCAACTGAGTTATTGGTATTCAATAAAAAATTCATTGCTGTGAATAAACTGATTTTGTCCCCTGCTGCTGCCTGTTTACACCTCTGAGATCAAATGAACCATCACAATCCCCGCCCTGTGTTGGCGGATCGTGACACCAAGTGTTTGATCTTCTGAACCTTACTACGGAGAATTGTCACATTTCTTGGTTTAACTCTCTAAATGCATGCTATTCAGGGATCAATTACAGAAAGAGTGCCAAAATAGGTGTTGAGAGTTAGACAGTCCTTAGATTATTGGAGTCCATACTCGACTAATTTTAATCATCCATTGAGGATTTAGAGATATGCTACGACATATGGAAAAGTTCTCTAAAGGAAGAGAACAATATGAAGTTTTATGTGTGAACTTGAAAAACAAAACATTTAAGAATCAGTTTCATCAGCAGATTCTGTTATTTACATTATGTTTGCATTTATTTTATCTCCATCATTCCTGTTCTTGTCTTCAGTTCACACAAAGCACAACAAGTAATGAAATTCAGTCTGAAAAGAAAACATATTTTGGGTTGACTGAGGTACTAAATATGATAAACTGAAACCAAAAAAACAAATCACATTTTAGAGTCCTATTCATAACAGCAGAATCTGAATATTAGTGAACAATTTACTACACAGAAAAGTAAGACCTAATCTACATTCTAACATATTCCATTCACTATAATGTTTCCATTTCAGCTATCTTGGCTATAAAGGAGTAAAAAGAGAAAAGGAAAGACAGACTAAAAAGACTGATTTGATGGTTTTAATGGCAATTCAATGTGTTTATATTAATTTCTTTTGTTTTCTTTCTTCTAAATGCACCATCATTTTGACGTTGAGGGCCACTTGCAAAGAATAGCCTCTTTCCCTTGGAAGCCCTTCTAACCAGCCCTTCTGAGGAACAATAGCATTATTTGGACATAGAAACCAGTTTTTGATCTGGAGAAGAAATGGGTAATTTATGTAACTAGTTTATCTAGAGAAAGGATTGTGGCAAACAGCACATAAATCTCTGTCTGTGAAAATAGGTAAAGAGCTGCTGTATGTCCATAGCTTACTGACCTGAACTTTTCTGCCTTTGCAGGATTTTACAGAAGCTGATACTCTTAAAGTAACACATCCTCTACTTTTCTGTGGTGCATGCACTTCTACATCTAGGAAAATTGCTACAATTGGAAAAGATGGCTTCCTTTTTGCAACTGTTTTTCAAAAGAAAGATCTATAAGGAACTTTTTGTCTAAACACTGAGACAAAGAAATGTGCTTTAAATAAACAGTTCTATAATTTTTGAATTTAGTTCACAGCATTTTTTAAATAGAAAATTTCTTTCTGGGCACACATAATCAACAATCTGAAATAATTAAATTGCACCATCAGATACATTTCCTTCAACTGCACTCCTAATATCTATGGGCTTCTTTCGAGCTTGAATTTTCCTGCCACATGTATTGTAGATGTGAATAATGAAAGATTTAAGACATAATCATGAGCAAGCATCTTTACAGGCATTTTAGATGCTTCAAACTTCAGAAGTGTTTCTAGCAAAATGAAAGAAACATTACTAAATATTTAAAAACTTGCTATGAGATGTCTCTGCTTCATAAGGGAAAAAGAGAATTAACAAGTACGTATTTTGCAACTGCAGAGAAACAAGTCCTGAGAAATATCTAAACTTACAATTTTCATATGAAAATCAGTGGTTAGTATTCTCTAGATAGAAGGGATTTTCTTTTATATTAAAGAAGAGCTACAAAAAACTTCTCAAAATGCAAGTACAGTGTCAAGAAATCACAATGTTGAAAATTCTGTAAGTTTTGCCATCTGCAAAAATCAGAATTTTCTCTAGCATTTTTTCTCTTACCTGTGCATGGTCACAGAACTTAAACTTTAAAATATTAATTCACATATAAATTGTGGGGGGAAAGCCTAACAAATTTCATTAATTCAATAGCTTTTTAAAAAGTAGTTGCAGAATAATGGTCTAGCAGTATTTCCACTACAGACTGTTTCTGCTAGGACATGTCCCAGATCTGCTAGAAAAGAGTTCAACTTCATAGTCTTTACCATGCCACAGGGGAGATCCACATGCCTGGTTTGCTCCACAGCTTAGTGATAACACTGAGCAACAAGCCACATTTCAGTGTTTTTATCAACTCAATAAATTCACAACTCAAGATTCCAATGAGGATGACAACCCTTTGTATAAAAGACTGCCATTTCAGGGGCCTTTTGAATCTCCCATGATCTTGCTTGCTGGTTACTTCAATTTAAAATTGAAAGAGAAAACAAAGTGAAGACACAAATTTTCAATTTTTTTTTCAATTTTTGCTATCTTAATAGCTAACACTTTCATGGCACCCACTCTCTTTGTGAAAATTTTTGAGTGTTGTATAAATCCACACCAATGCAAGAATCACTCCACCCTTATCAAATTTAGAGTTGTGCATAAAGAAAAATATAGCAATTATCTTAAAAGTCTATTGATTTTGTACTTATTTTAAGACAAGAGGAAAGATAAGCACATACAAACGAATCAGGTAGGGTGCCCACTGTGCAAACTGCTATAATTGTAATCTTTAGGGGAAAATTGCACTTCAGAAAACTGAAACCGTCTTCTGACAAACATTTACTACTTTGCCACTCTAGTCCCATCTAGAAGACTGAATAACCTCTTGAATTTACCCTGACACAATATGTGTTCAGATTAGTAAGGGACATGTTTCCTTCTAACATAATGTCCTGCATTCTCTACACTAAGTGATTTGCCATGAAACAATTTGCCAGCTTTCCTTGTGAACTGAAGAGAGAAAAATGCTATGTAGAAAGAACAACATCATAAATATTCTGCTTTCATTAAAGACATCCGTTTGTGTTTCGAGATTTTTTGTTTTAGAAAGTCTTCTGTAAAATAAAAAATTTGACTTCAGGTATCTTGCAGTAACTCCATGCTAGTGTGACAGCTCTCTCTTTTTCAACACCAGCTCAAAATCCCACTTCTACTTTTTAGCCGTGGTCAGAGGAGCACTTTCTCTGACTATGCTTCTGTGAAATCCTGTCAGCATCTCCCCAAGAGTCCAGTAGAGAATAAAGAAAATAGCAGGGCAGATGGCAAAAGATGAACCCTCAGTAAGGATGCTTTGTTAGCACATCACAGGAATCGAGAGAGATGAATGTCACAACTGTCGGGAGGTATAGAAATATGTCTCTGTAGGATTCAAGGAGTTCACTCTTTACAGCCCCTAAGAACCGTGGGCTGCCTCCAGCTTCTGCTTTCTGTATTTCCTGACTGCAGTTCTATTCTCTTCTCTGTCCTGTTTCCCTACTCAGCACCCTGGCTTGAGATCTGCCTCAGTCACCTCTCAGTGCTCGTCCTTGCACTGTTCTGTGCACCAATCTGACAATACTTTATCCACACAAAATATGACCTTCTCTACTTCCTATGAAGAATGTTATCGTTTCTTAAAAATTATTTTGGATAATGATGGGTGGAACATTTTGTTTCATATTAAGGATGGTCTAGAACTTTTGTGTCCATACTGTTCACCTTTCATCATTTTCTGATTGGCACCTTCAGAAAAGAAATTTAAAAAGCAAGACAGAGAGCTAAAGTATATTGAATTTTTCAGCGTACTTCCAATATCATGAGAAAGCCAAAAGTGAAGGCAGATGTTAAGGTTATCTCAGTGACCTTAACTGAGCTCTATGTATCTTTGCTGCTATCAGAGCAGATGATTCCATCTGTTTGGAAGGGGATGCAGAATGGAAGTACTGCTTTTGCCTTCTATGAGTGTGTAACAGCTTAACAGACCAGTTCACTTGCAATTTCATAACCCTGCTGCTGACCCAACACACAACACAGAGCACATAATTTCCCTATTCTGTGCCTGGTTTTCTATCTTTGTCATCTGTTTGAAGTCTTTGAATCAATGTTGGGCTTTTTTCTTCTGAAATATATATTCATATAACATCTAAGACTGAAGCCCAAAATTCAGTGGGGACTTCTAAGCATTGACCAATAACCATACACCTACAGGTTCTTTTACTTCAGAAGAGTAAAAGGAGGAAACAAACAGTAAATTCCATCTATCTTCACTCTAATACGACACAGGCATTGCTTCAAATAGTATTTTCATTGACAAATCAGCAAAAGTCTATTCGATCTACAAATACAAAGATAAAATTAATTAACTGTGGTTACATATCTGAAAGACAGTAGTTCTGATGGAAGTAACAATTTCCAGATACATAAGAAATCTGAATCATCATAATTCACTCTCTATTGTTAGTGCAGTTAGAACAGAAAGAATTACGTTTAATTTAGTAAAGGTAGGACAAATAGGACAATGGAAAACCTTCCATACAGAAGATGCTCAAAAGCATTGAGCAGACTGTGAATTTAAAATTAGGTGAGCACTTCCTAGAACATACATTTAGCACTCTCTCTTGGATCTTGGAAAGGCCTAGGTAATTTCTTCTGTTCCTTTGCAGTCTTATTTTACAGAATTCAATAATCTATTTGTTATCTTCTGTGATTTTGAGTAAGAATGTTCCAGAAAATCATATTCATTAATTTTCAATTATCTGATGTATTTCAAATTCAAAAATTCTGGAAACTCCTATTCATTCTAGGACAGAGAGCAGATGAGCAGAAAATGTAATTAAAAGTGTTTAATTATTATTACTTGGTTAACTCCAAAAGAATAAGAAAATTACAGTCCAGATACCAGGTAGAATTAAAATCTCTGTAAATAAAAAATGGTGCTTTTTGACCTCTACACTTCTAGAGTTGAATAGATCCCCAGGGTATTCCTCTCTAAAATGATTCCCCAGCATGCCCCAATGATGTTTTTAAACAATGATAAATTGGTGGATTTCAGTAAATGAAGTTAAACAATTTTTTTAAAAGAAAAAAAAATTGCAAAGACCAGCAGTTATGGTTTTGCAGAAACTAGAAATTATTTTTAATTTCAAATTAAAAATAAAAATATTTTTATGGCTGAAGATGTCATTAGAACGGTTCTTTGATTGTTATAAAAGAATCTGCAGAACTTTTGAAATAAGATCAAGCCTCTTTTGTTTCATGTAAGATCTGAAAAAGCCATTGTTTTCCACCTTAAAGGCCTTTGAGAAGAAGTGTTTAGGATGATAGTTTAACTAGTTAACTTAATTCCTGTAAACGCTATGATGGATCTCTCAGTATTAATCTAACTCACCCAAATTAGACATCTTTTCTTCTCTGCATAGAACAAAGAGAAACTTCTAAGAGCTCTTATTAATTTAGGAAACAACCTGCCTCGTCCTACCTTGAGACCAATGCCCACCAGAGAACAGCTGGCTCTCATACCACCAGGAATTTTTTTGTGGCTGATTATTCTGAGCATTTAAAAGTAGGTTTCAATCTACACTACACTAAATTCTGCATTATTACTTAGTTACAAGGAAGGAGAGGATAAGCTTTGATAAAAGAAATAAAAAATATTAAAGGCAAATGTCTGGACTAAGTTGTAATTTCATAATATGCTCTGCGCAGGGCACACAGACCCAGGTACAATACAGAATCTTGGCAGCTGATGTATTTTGAAGTGGTTTTTTTTCTGCTGGAGTTGTTCTGTGTATCAAATACTCATTAATTACATTTGGAACATCTGTGATTATGAGGAAAATGCACACTTTTCCCTAGTTTTATATAAAAAAACAAAAGAGGGGAATTTAAGCTGTGTTTTCCAAAGCAATAGGATTAAGACTCAAAAGTTCTTGATTTTTGTACCTGCGATTAGATTATTTTTACTTTACTAAAATTTACTAAATTGAACTTCATTTGAAATAAAACCCCATTTATACCACTTTTAACCAGTAATTTTAAAGAGGCTATTGTGTGACTGCTAACATAAACTAATTTATTGCAATCTTCATTGGAAGATAGTATCTATGAAACAAAGGGAAGCAAAATTTACTGCATACACATTTCATGCAAAGCAGTTTGGTCTGCTTCATAGAACTCCTCAATTTTACATTTATTGATTACTGCTAACAATTTTCAACAAATCTGATTTACAAGTCTTTGGAGCACAGAACACAGGAAGCATAAAAATATCTGTAGAAAGTTTTAATGAAATTATTAAAATTATTATGCCATATTTTACTGGGTAAATTATAAGGTGGGTTATTTCTCAAAATCAGGAAAGTTGTTGGCAATTTCAGCATCACTGCTTTGCCACTAAGTGGCAATTAAGCCATTTTACACATCTCATGGATCAAAGACCATTTTTTATGAGTGCTTAGTTAAGGCTCCTGCCAGTCAATAACATTGAAAAGACTAGGAGTAAAACTTCAGAGTGAGAGACATTTCCTACCTTTCCTTTTACAGCAATGTAAATGTATTACCAAGTTCAATATCCAGTGGAAAAGGAGGAGAAATGTTAATGATGTCAAAGACTCCAACAAAATCTTCAGGTAAGGAAAGGCCTGTGGCTGCAATGCTTTGGAGAAATTAATTTACTTGGCGTAAGGAGAGTTTGTGTTTTAAGGTTATTCTATTTCTTAATCATTGTCTGTGCTTTTGGATATAAGTTTTCCAGCTCAAACAAATTCTTTATTCTCCTGAATATATTAATCAGTCTTATTTTCTATTCTTTGCCCATGAGATATAATTTTATTTAGTTTCAAATTTTTCAGTAATATTGGAAAGTGTATCACACAGGCCAACTCTTAAAACACTTAAGTTAGGTTAGTCTCCTTAGCTCCCTGGATCAGCAAAAGAGAGGTGGTTTTCTTTAGAGAGGGATATTTATCATAATGTGCATACTAGAGAGGGTCTTAATGTACATGCTTCAAATCACTCTCTGGAGGATTGCTCACTCTCTTTCCTGACTGCACAGAGCAACTGTGCAGCCTGGCTGTTCCAGACACCTACCAGTGGCTGTCATTTCACCCTTTTATCCAGCCACCCCCTTGTATGGCTATTACTCTACTCCTTAGAAATCTTGAAATTGTTTTTCTCAGCATTTCTAGTTCATTTTTACACTCGAGAAAGAAAGCTTAAATAAACCCTTCTACACACAGACCATCTAACAGCCTGCTGATATTAAAAGGGTCAGTTGACTTTGCCAGCTCCTGGTCATGCAGTTCTTCATTGTGTTGGAACCAAATCAGACTTCTGCTAGCTTAGCATCCCGTTGGATTGGCACACAGAACAGCTCACTGAAAGGGCAAGCACGATGTATGCATGGGAGGGTACAGGAATATATGACTCAAAGTTGGGTAAGCAGAACTATTGCCATAGAGGGAATAAGCTGTTAAATAATTTTGGCCTATTTTGTTTGCCTGCCCTGACAAATATAAATGATCAGTATATTTAACAATCCCATTGTGCTAAATCAATTTAGCAATTATAACAAGAATGATGTGGAAAAGGGAAGACTACATTTCAACTCAAGGTATAAAATATGCTTCCTAAAATCTTGGAACTTTGAACCCTCATATCCTGTTGGTCAGTGAAAGAAATTTTGTGCCAAATGTTGCCAAGTAGAACAAGGTCTTTGTACTTGCCTGGCATTTCCACGTTCTCAGTTACAGCTCTAAGACCCTGTGTCCTAGGGGTTCCTTCCTCAACCACTCTGCATCTCCCACAGTCTATAGTATGCACAGTTCCTGGGCCCAGTTTTGTAGCACGTACATGGCTGTTTGACTGGATAAAAAAGGGAAAAATTTGGCTGGCATTTATTTAATAAGGGTCAGTAAATTTTTTTTTTTTCCACTACTCACAGATTTAAAGATTCACCAAAGATTCAAAGCTACTAATGTGGAGAACAATAGGAAAAGTTTATTCCTATGGATAAAACCTACAATGAACATCTCCACAGCTAGCATGCACAATTTTTTACAAATTCCATTTCTCTAAATGCATGAAAAGAAATAAAACTTTAATTATGTATTTGCAGTTTTAGAGAAACTGAGAGCTAGAATAATAATAATAAATAAAAATTCTACACCTCTGCCACTTCCTCTCCTAATGTACTAAAGATTTATCTGGCCCTTTCAGACACAAAGAACAATACTCTATTTTTATGTGTTACACTTGTATTTTTATAACATGTGACACTGCGCTTGCCAACCATTTTTTTCAAAAAATATTTACTGCTTTTGTAAGAGTCTTTACTGCAGAAAAGAATATAAAACTGATAACAGACTTTTTCTTTATTACAAAGTTCCAAACCAACATCACCGTAGTTTTAGAAGTTAAAGCACCTTTCCTGTAAGTAATCTAAATTATTGCTAAGCTCTTGAAGTCAACAGTTTCTGAAATATCCTTTTTCTCTTTTTATTGCTATTTTGTCACCTGTGTTGAAGTTATAGAGTCTCACACTATAACGAGGCAAATATTAGACTGGTATAATAAGGAAACTGGCAAATACCTGTAGTATGATAAAACACCCTCATTTTGTTTGTAGATAACCATTTGTATCTTGCCATATATTTAGCGGAATTAACAAGTTACTGGAATGGTTCACAGAAGACTAAAAAGCCCATATATGCTAAGGTATGCATGCAAATTAATATTCTACAAGCACACCTTTAAAGGAAAACAAGCCAGCCAGGAAGTTTTCATCAGGTGCATGCCATTATAGCAGTAACATGATCAACACCAAGCCCTGTGTTTGAACATCAATTACAAATGACTGACAGTATTAAAAAGATCTTGTTCTCCATATAAATGGAGAAAAATAATGTATTCATCATGCACAATGGAAGTGCAAATTACATATTATCACTTCAACTTCATGGGGCATCTGTGGGCAAACAAGTCACTCTGTCTTCTTTTTTCTGTTTCAGATCACTAATAGTTGGAATAGGGGAATCCTAGACAAGGATATCAGGAATTCAGTTGAAATAACAATTATACATATGTGTGATAATCATAAAGCTGTGAATAAAACTAGAGCTATCTTAATATATGTAATAGTTTGAATTTGCAGTTAGACCCATCCAAAGAAAATATGCACTTTAACCTTCCATTCCATTATTATGTTCTATATAAATAACAGCTGATGCAATGACTGAAAAGCATTCTGGGTTAGTTTTCAATCTTGAAAGGAGTAAAATCTAAGTAGCATTAATTTTTTTAATAAAGGACAGGGAAGATTTTTATGTGACAGAAAAATACCACGAGTTTTCAGCATCCTGTTCAATGTTTGATGTACACTGGAGTCCCACTTATTCATGAAGCAAAGCATTACAAGTATCCAAGCCTTCAAACTGAAAATTTTTAAATGTCATACAGAGCTGTTTTAGCCAAAATAAGTATATTTTAACACCTATTGCATCATTCATCACTTTCCTTTAATCTCAACACTAAACTGAGAATGACTAGTTTGTTTTGAAAAAAGAAAAAGCCAAAGAAATACATGAAAATTTTGACCAACTCCCAATGTGCGAGCTTTACAGAGTTATTCTAAATGCACAAGCCTTGAGAACAGAACTTGAAACAACATTTCCATAATATTCACTGCTATGTTTATATTCTTACTATGAATAAAACAGCATGATAACATCTTCCAGAATTAGTTCATTATACTTTATATAGACTGAAATGTAAATGAAAGTATATTTAACTAGAAATAATTGATTCATTGCTTCTTCTGTCACACTAGTTAATAACATGAAAGGGCTCCAAAATCAGAAATCATCTCCACAGAACACTCATTTGAAAATGTCCAAGTGACGAGAGTTATTCAGCTACAGTAAATGATGACATATGCTCTCAACTATACATACATTTCATTCACTCAAGATGCTATTCTTCCTGTTTTCACACACACATGCCCCCCTCCTTAAATAAACTGGAACAAAGCAGTAATTAAACCAGGATTTTCTGTACTTTTTCTTTAAACCATCTACCCTTATACTGACAAACAGTAATTTCTGGAGGAAGATTTTACTTCCATAGACATTAGAACTGAGGACTTATCCAATAAGAGAACTCAGAATTGACACTGATGCAGAAATATGTTTATGACCATCAGACAGCTGGACTACAACTCCATGGCTTAGTGTGTTGGGATGATTTGTGCAGCCTCCTCTGGATCCCACTCTCATTCTCCATCACCTCTGAAGACTCAAGTCTGCTACTCTTTGCTGCACTGTATTGTACATCTTTTCCTTTCTTCTTTTTCTCTTCCTGTTCATGAGACCCCACTTGGTGTGCTGCACCCAGCACCGGGGTGGGTGGACCTGCTGGAGCAAATCAGGAGGAGAAGAAGATGGTCAGTGGGCTGGAGCACCTCTCCTATAAAGACAGGGTGAGAGATCTGAGGTTGTTCTGCCTGGAGAAGTCTCTGGGGAGATCTTACAACACCTTCCAGTACCTAAAGGAGGGCTACAAGAAAGCTGGAATTTATAAGGCTATGTAGTCACATGGGGATTGTCTTTAAACTGAAAGAAAGTAGGTGTAAAAGAGATAATTAGTAAGAAATTATTTACTGTGAGGGTGGTAACCCACTGGAACAGGTTGCCTAGCAAAACTGTTGATGCCTCATCCATTTTAAGTGTTCAAGACTAGGCTGGATGGAGCTTTGAGCTTAGTGGAGGGTGTCTCTGTCCATGGCAAGGGCCTGTAACGAAATGATCTTTAGGGTCCTTTCCAACCAAAACATTCTATAATATATTCCAAAAAATTTGTTGCTGAGTGTACAGGTAATCTTATGAGAGGCATGTGTCAGAGACTGAAATGTTATGGTTTATGGCTTAAACATCTTTATGAAGGACTATTGCCTGTTACAGGAAAAGCATATAACAAAAACTGCATGGAATACTGCCACCCCCTGAATGAGGCCCTGAATTGTGGATTAAACCATCTAAGGCAACTTGAGATAAGGAGAGTGACATTATTTCTCAAAGCATCTGGAAGAACACCCACAGCAGGGCCCAGCCCAGCATTTTTGGGGTGCAGGCCACAGCCCCAGGTTTATCTGCTGCCAGATAAACCCCATCTGCTCCCCCACAAAGGGAGAGGAGGAGAGGTTTTGGGGGAGTGTTCCCAGACCCTGCACCTGCAATGGAATCACAGTCTTGCTAGGACAGTGTAAAACCTGCTCCCCTCAATGTACATTAATCCATTGGATTCTATACTTTTCTGTGGGGGATCCTCAGCACCAAGACCAGATAGAGGGAAGCAACAAGACCTTGCTGGGGGGGTGATACTTCTTTCTCTTTTCTTTTGTTTTCTTTTGTTTTCTTTTGTTTTCTTTTGTTTTCCTTTGTTCTTTTCTTTTCTTTTCTTTTCTTTTCTTTTCTTTTCTTTTCTTTTCTTTTCTTTTCTTTTCTTTTCTTTTCTTTTCTTTTCTTTTCTTTTCTTTTCTTTTCTTTTCTTTCTTTTCTTTTCTTTTTTTCTTTTCGCTTTTCCTTTTCTTTTCTTTTTTCTTTTCTTTTCTTTTCTTTTTTCTTTTTTCTTTTCTTTTTTCTTTTCTTTCTCTTCTCTTCTCTTCTCTTCTCTTCTCTTCTCTTCTCTTCTCTTCTCTTCTCTTCTCTTGTCTTACTATTAATTAAAATATACCCATTTCTTGGTATCAACGTCTCACCTTATATATTCACTATATATGAGCGTATATATATATAATATTCATACAATAGACAATAGTTACATAGTATACAATATTTATACATTACCAGATACTAAATAATCTGTAAAATAAGACAGGAGAACTTCTGTTAGACAAATGAATGAATTTTAAATAAATTCTAAACAATTAAATGAAGATTTAGGAACGTTTAAAACCACTAATATTTATATAGCATGAGAACTACATCTTGCTTCAGCTTCTTTAGTTTGTTAAGCTCCCTTTTGTTTTTACTGACCCCCTTTAAGCATCACAAAAATTGTATTAATGAGGTAGAATGGAATAGATAAAATATACCTGAAAACAGCTACTAGAAACAGTTAGGAAAAAAACTCAAAGTCCCTTTGTGAAAAGAGGGGAATATATTTTATTTTCCTATTATCCTATATTTTGAACTTTTCTTTCCTACTAATGTACTCCCTCTGACTGCTTTTTTATTCTATTATTTATCTTAATAGCATCTGTTGAAAAGTTGACATACAATTTTGATTGCAATCGACTTCCAGACTTCAAAGTGCTACTTGGGAATGGATCCAGACTCAATATTACTACTCCCATTGAAAAAGCTCCTAGCTCACAATCTTCTATAAATACATTCTCATTGTATGTTCAGTTGGTGATGAAAACCTGATTTTATACAGAGTATAAAATTTTACACTTTGAATGACTGTTTTTTGAGAGATTTAATAAATGTATATTGATTAAGCATAATAAGTGTGCATTTCAGTGAGAAATGAACTCTCCTGAACTTTTAAAATCTTGAACTTAAAGCCTTAAAACTGTAGAGGTTTCAATCAACTCAACAACCAAACTAGAAATATATCACAGACCATCATGAAAATAGACCACAAAATACAACACTTTTTAAACTATTTATACATGCAAGTATCTGTTTGGTAAATAAATTTCACAGCTACTATGAATCTAAATTAGTACAAATAAATAGTTTTGCATAGTCCTGGACTGCTTATGTTTTCAAAATTAAGATGAACATCACTATTAATGCATTACATACAAGTGTCATCTTTAAATAGTAATAACCTTCTGGTAAACAAAAATGAAATTTTAAATGTATTGCATTAGACGAATATTAGAAAAATTCTAATTAGAAAATTACATTTTTAATTTTAATTAGGAAAATTAGAAGTAAGAGAATAACTTTGATGATTGATTGTAATAAATATAGTCTCAGGAAAACTGAAAATTTTCCATTTTCCCACAGATTGCTATCCTGTAGATGCAAAAATTCATTGTCCACAGAATAGAGCTATGCTTTATCTGCCTGTATTTCACCAACATACAGCAGAAATTTGCTGTGTGGGTAAAGTGCGGTCAGTCATCAATGTCTTGAGTCACTTGATACTTTAAAGACATTATGACATGAAAATGGGGCAAGTAATGGAAGCAGGGAATACAGAGTAAATAAATAGGTAATGAGACTTAGGCTGATACTTTCTTACGTGGAAATAGCCCCATTTTCTTTCCAGGGCAAAATAGTCCATGTTTTTCTTTAATGGTTAGGGCATCTAATGTCAGAGTCATCCTAGACGACTTTTTCATCAGAAGAGGGAAAAAACAAACACCTTCATAACATGATTGGGGTGTTAAAATAGATTGATTCTCAGTATTTTTCTGTCAACTACAGAAACAATGTACACTCTGTTCCTGGCTTAGCAATTTTGTTTTTGTGCATCTGGCGTGAACAAAGTCATATCTATGCTGAAAACATAAACTAATATTAAAAATTTTAGCTTTTGCAGGCCAGCCATAGCACATGCATCTTAGTGATATTAAAAAAAAAAAAAAAAAGTGTGAAAATAAGGACTGAGGTCTGGCAATAAAAAATAATTTGATTTACAGAATTTTTATTACAAATTGCCTATCACATGTCCTGAAACAAAGAAAAATCTAGTTTCTCTATATGAATAGCAAAGTATGAAACCCCATTTACTCTCTCAGATGCATACAAGAATACCCAAAGTGAGGATGCATAGGGCTCTATTAGCCTATATCAGCATGTTGTGCTCGCAATTCAACAGATGCCTCCCGTGAGCTCAGCATCACTGAATGCATCTCAAAGGCACAACAGGATCTATGTGCAGGCAACTGACCAATTTTTCTTTTCAAAACAGCCTGACAAACAGCAGCAGTGTTTTGACACTAACATCACTGGCGTTGCAGCTATCTCTGTTAACTCAGTGACACTATTTCCAAAATAGGAGTTACCTCACTCACTCTTCTTTGCAGTTGACCATATGGAGACCCTGTACCAACATCAAACTACTTTTCTTTTTTTTCTCCTCCTTTTTTCAGAAAAAAATGCCAGAAACTTTGCTCTTTGTCTGCAATAATAACTTGTCCAATGCATATATGCATATGCATCTTCAGCACACAAAAGTCTTTTTCAAGGTTCCATTACACCCTTCAGTTCAACATTAATTGTGAGAAAAATCTGAATTGATCCAGACAACAATTAAAATATTTAAGGTTTGATGCTTTTAATTTCATTATAGTAGCAATCTTCATCTTCAGTATTGAAACAGCTACAGAGTTTCTGAACTACTTTGATTCTTTTATGCTGTAGAGTTTAATTTCTATTTTATTACCATATCTATACTAAAAAAAATCAAATGGTAAGTTTCAACAGTTACTATCTTCATCTAACCCCCAAATTCTGGTAAACCAGGATATTCTCTTACTATTACTATTTTTTATACAAAATAGATATTATCTTTTGTAGTCTCACAAAGCTGTTACAGCGTCACAAAACATAAGTATACAAAGGCTGTATTTTGTAAATGATAAAAAGCATGTCACCAAATTACAGCAATTACATCCCTGCAGAAAACAGACTGAAGAAAAAATAGATGAATTACCAAGGAAAAAAAATAAAAAAGGATAGAAGAAAATATGAAGTACTGATTTACAACCTGTTAAGAAACAATAATGAATGCTG
The DNA here is from genome assembly GCF_052056855.1 of Sturnus vulgaris. NCBI lineage: Eukaryota > Metazoa > Chordata > Aves > Passeriformes > Sturnidae > Sturnus > Sturnus vulgaris. Next base: position 93,226,570 of record NC_142245.1, on the reverse strand, counting down.
GCACAATCCATGAACAGGATATTCTAGACTCATTGTGAAGACTTATTTCAGGGAACCCTGCCAACAAAAACAAGTAATGCAGGCCTCAGCAACCTCTAGATTTTTTCTGATATTTTTTTACCCTTTATAAAAAAATCCGTTAATAAATTCATATTTTAGTTTTCTATGAAATCAAGACAAGAAAAAACATCTTCTCCATGAAAGACAGAACAAGAGAGAGAAAAGGTAATTTCTCAGCAAAGAGAAACTGCTTATTGGATTACTGGATTTGGACAAGAGAACTGTGCTTTTAAAAGTGCTTTGGTATCTTCAATGCATATGCTGCAGTTACAAATTGTAATTCAGAAAAGAAAACATCAATTGTTGGTTGGAATAAAGCAGTAGAGTTCTGTGTTGCAATACAATTTGATATGAAACTGAATTCTAGACCATGGCTTGCAAAAAAACCCAACAAAACAATTTCCCACAAATTACAGTTTTTAACTACCAGTGACATACTGAGAATTACTTATTTCTATTTTACCTGAAGCATATTACAGAGTTTGTGTTCATGCAAAAAATAATGAAATGCATTCAATTTGACTTTGAAGTTTCATTACTCCACTCTATGTTGACACCAGTTAAAATAAAAAGATGAGTAAAAGAGGAACCTGAATCTTCTAATTTGTGTGATCTCTGTGTTTTATTTAAAGACTGTGGAAGACCTATTTATTCTTTTATATTTTAGTTTAATTTCCATGGGAACACTATGTGATTGATGCTGAATTAAAGAGGAAATCCCTCAGAAAGAATTCACCTCCCTGGAGTGTCTGGTGTACTGTCCTGATATATAGCCTAGTTTTGACTAGACTTCACACTGACTGCTGTGTAATCATCAGATAAAAATAGACCTGGAAAATGCTGAAAAAGATACCTCCACAGCCCCTAACTAAATCCACACCTGTAATTGTTAAAGAGACTTCTGAAGAAAAAATTTTTCTCTGATTGTATACTGCATTGTTTAGAAAGATCATAGAGTTTTACATTTCTTCTGGCTGCTAAGAAATACAACACTGTTCTCCCAGCCTTAGTTAATGTTTCTGTGCTGAACAAATACATTATGTCACATTGCTGAAAACTGTGTAAATGGACAGAAACCATGTTGATATTTTAGAAGAAATTGTAGCTACTTATAAATTTGGAAGGGTATCAAATTATTTCTTTGATAGCACTTTAGAAAGACTTCAATTGCCTATTGCACTTAACTTCCTGATCGACACCTAACACAGTATGAAGTCACAACTGTTACTAGTCGGGCTAACAGCAATAGCAAGAATGGGATCTTAAAGCAGCACTACTCAAGTGATTCAATACCTATACATTAAACCTTTCAACACTGATTATTGAAAATTGCAAGACACAATTAGAGCACTAAAACCTCAGTAAAACTTATATAAACAGAAACAATAAAGCTACTTCTGTAAATCTAGCAACACATTACAAGTTATACCATGTGTCACCCAAACGAAGCTCGACTTAAACATTTCGGGAGCACTGGGCATTTTGCTAAGATGTGTCATTATACACGGGCTAAGAAACAAATAACTGACAGATAATACTTATTGTTTTACATCAGAATAGAAGACATTCCATGGAAGAAATTATATCTAGTATTAGTGTTCCTAGGCTATCAGGAGAACAAGTTGATATTGTTAAACATCATCTACGCTGTCTATGTGGACAGCATCTATTTATCTACAGTGCTTTCAAGTAAGGATTTTAAAATTTAAAACCATAGAGCACAGAATTCTATAACTACTGATCACATCAAAGATTCCTTAATATATCATGGGGAAAATAACACCGAGTAAATAAATTTTATATATGCTAAAAAGCATATACAATAAAAAATATTTCTAAAAGCACACTTAGAAGTGTAGCCTTTCTTGAACTTGAATTATTGATAAAAAGACACTCAATTCTAACAAAAGTCCCACTACCAATAGAACTCAAAGTTTCATGAATAAATGTTTGACAAATTTATATTGAATAGAAAATATTTTATCCCTCATATCTAACTAGTTTGATCCTACATAGTTTGATCCTTTGTTAAAATCGCTATGACAGCCAGTATTTCCCAATATGGACAGAGACCAGCCTCAGCAAAATGAGGTAATATCTTTTGTCAGTAACGTTATGAGAACTAATAGAAGAACTATCACCTTGTTCAAAAGTTCTTCCTTTTGAATGAACTAAAAATAAATGGAAAGTTATGTTCTGACACAATATTCTGAAAGCCTACTAAAAGCATTTACATCAGGTTAATAAAGGCTGAATCCAGCACAGCCTTGTCTTTCAGTCGTTGAGACAGAAGGGGCTGTGATTGAAGTGTGACTTTGCCCGTCTGAGACTTTCACCCTTGCTCCTGACTAGCTCAGATGTTAGGATGAAGCCTCAGGAATCCGCCACATGGACGTGAATAAAAGATAACAAAAGAGGCTCTTTCCCCCCTGGGGAGAATCTGAGGTTTATTTCTTGTGGTCCTCCAGGAAAAGAGGGCGAGGTCAGGGGGCACAGGTCTTTTCTAGGGTCTGTAAGGGGGCAGGGGAATTGGATCCCGGCCAACTGGGCACGGCCAGAGGGGAGAGGGACCAGACCACAGGACATTGCAGGGGTCACAGAATCCACCATTTCCAATACATCTAGTGAGTTACAACATTGAAGGAAAGTCCAGGGGGTGAACTACAGGGGGGATCTCAAATTCAGGAACCCATGAAGCAGCCCTGAGCCTCATCACAACCCATAAGCCAACCATGTGGGGACAGGGCAGTGCCAGGAGCAGCCAAGCCAGATCTAATGGCTCCAGGGAGCAGGACAAAGTGGGGTGTGGCACAGCAGGGAGCTCAGGCAGAGCTCCTCTCACACCATCCAAGGGCAGCCAACAGAGGCAAACAGAGCCAGCAGACTCAGCATCCTCCATAGACAGTCAGGCTGTACTGTTAAAAAGGGATTTTCCATCCTGGATATGAGACTGCATTTCAACTCCTCTAGCTAGTCCAGGTCACTGATGGAAGATGAACTGCTACTACCCCAGCACCATCAATTTGATAATGTCCACAAAACTTGCTAAATGGGCCTTCCATTCCTTCCCCAGTTCATTAAAATAAACATTTAACTGTATTGGTTTCACTACTGATTGCTGAGTGATACTACTGGTTATTGGACACCAGATGAATTTTGCATCACATAGTTAATTTAGTCATAAGTGGGAGGCTAGGAAGACCTGCACTCAGTACTGATTCATCTATTTTCATAATTATATTATAATACTGTTAAACACGGTGAGTTAAATTAAAAATGTAATAAATAAACTTTGGGATAAAGAAAAATATCAGTGGTAGAGATTTTGGCAGAATCTCTTACAAGAACGATATTTGCACTAAGGCAGTGAGCCTTAATTTTAAGTATGGCATGACAATACTGTAATATGAGTTGTATTCCTCCATGCTTTAAACTCACAATTTAAGAATATGGGTAAGACAATTTGATATTTAATAAAATATTTTAGTTGCCTTACAGCATTATAGAAAATAGGAATCACATCCTTTTCCATGACTGGAAGGTTTGCCTGGTAGGTATAACAGTAAAAAAATTCACAAAGAAAGAAGCAATCAAAAAATTTCCTGTCTCCAAATAACAAGCACAAACAATCCAGAGAAAATACTTCATAGGCACTAAATAAAAAAGGAAAAAAAAAGAAAAAAATGAAAAGGAAAAAAATATAGAAATAAGTCAATGTACATTTCTACTATAATCATCTGAAGAAAAACTGAGTGGGCTGAAGTATGTGGCCTAATCCATTACATAAAAAAACCCCACCTGCTAAACTGTGACCAAGACCATAATACATTATGCATTAGTGATGATTTGTTGTTTATTATGTTGCTATCAGAATCTCCTCAGTGTATAAAATGAGCACTTTGCTAATCCACATATTTATAACTTGCAGAACACTCTGCATTTGTCAACAAATTTAAGAGCAATGCTGTAGCGAGGCCTCAGGTTGACTTCATTATATTTGAAAAGCATACCACACTACAATATTGCATAATATCATAGTAGATGTAACTTATTAAAAGCTATCAATGATTAGGATCTGCTTATGAGCCAGTTCCAATATCAGGATTTAAAATTTAGTTATAATGAGGCCAACAAATAAGTAGTTTTCCAGCATATTTTTATTTGGAAGTTGAAACTCAGAAATCCAAAATTAACATATGCATTACCACTCTTCAATGAGAACTGCTGAAACTCATTTTATAGCCACCTTCAAAAATGGTTTGATTTTATTACTGCAAGGCCACTGGTATCCTGTTGCAACTATAATATTTAACCATATGTTAAGGCACTTAAATATCTTATGCAGCTAATGAGGAAGATTAGTATGCGAAGTATGGTAAGAGTCTAGCAATACTGAGCAGGAAGATACCAGAGCTTGATGGACAGAAATCTTGTGAAGAATTTCAGTAGAAAAGAAGACTGAAATAAACCTTCTCCCTCCCCTATGCCCTCACAGTCATGAATCACATTTAGGATTAAGTGGCCACACCAACTGGTAGTTTCTCAGAGAACTTGTTCAAAAAGATACACCCCGTATTCAAGCCCAGTAAGTCAATGGCTAAGTCATTTAGCTATATAATAGGAGGGAAAAAAAAAAAAAAAAAAAAAGAAAAACCAAAACAAACATACCCAAGGTGCTTATTTTAGTCTTTTATTATTACATTGAACAGTTGAACTTCCCAGAAAGTATCCCAACAACTTGTATTTAAAAGTAATTTAAAAGTCTGTATGCTCTGTATTTAACAAGTATCTAGTCACCTCAAAATTACTCCTTAACACGTTTGTCGTAATCCAATTTATCACAGAGGAAGCTGTATTCACTGTTCTTTATGGGTCAGTAAATATTCAAGTATGAAAACCAGAACACTTAGCAGCATGAATAGCTAAGAGTCTTACTAAGGGTCATTTAAATAGCACCTGAGATGCATTTTACCTCTATTCCAACCCCTTAAAAAATACTTTGTAAAGAAGAGGTGTGAGACCTTCTTCCATTATCCAAGCAAAAGCTTTAATCAAGGGTCTAAAGCAGACCTAAAAAGCATCTCATTAGTCAAAGTGCTTTGTGGAGATTTCAGTAGGCACATCCTAACAAAACCAAGTAGCTTATGCAAGAAAGTTCCAAAAGAAAAACACTCATTCTAAACCCTAGAGCTCATGTGACTGAACCTGTGTGTTATCATGGCAGTGGTGGCTCCCAGCAGTTGCCAACATCCAGAACTTTGTGAAGCACAGATGAGACAATTTGGATACCTGTATTTTGGAGCAGGAATAGATTAGGAGTCCAGAACTCCCAGACTGCATTTATGCTTCCTTGAAGAATCAACAGCTAATTATATGTGTATAGACATGGTCAAACATGGTTTTTATAGAACCTTTTTTTTTTTTCTAATCAATGCTGCATAGCTTCTTAAATGCAGAGTTCACCACTGGTCAACTCGGAGCACAAGCACAATGAACTGTCTTCACTTTGCAGAGACATATCCATAATCTCTCTGTAGAACCCCTACTGACTGCCTCAGTACAAAATGGTTGTTTAGAAAATTGTACTTTAATGAGCTTGACTCTTCTTTTTTTTCTCTGTATATTAATTTAACACACTTTTTCAGTGGAATAAAAACAGTATTTAAAACATTTCAACTTCCTAGCGGTTCAGTGGTGTTTCTCTGTGCACTGGTTTTATACCATCTGGAGAAACCCACTAGTTTAAAAGTAACAGCAGAAAATAATTGTGATAGGACACTGTGGTAGACTGATGACTTTATATTATTTACAGTAGTAAATTTAAACTGGTCACTAGAAAATAGGGGGAGCTAAATGGTAGACTAGACTGTCAGGGAATAGAGATGCATTCTGATTAAATACCAAGAAAATACACTTCTGATTATAATTTTCTCCAGAACATGTCAGTGTCTGTTTTCAATCATTGGTTGTGATGTAGTATATGGCAGCAAAATCTAAGTAGAAAACAATTCTCACATTTTAGCAGATCACTATAACAACTGTCACACACCTTGCTGATATGAGTTAGAGATTTCATTATTTCGTGTATGCATTCGCAGACAAGATATAACTTCTCTGCATCTGATTCCATCACCTGTTTTTGTTTTCTGCAAGAGACATATAGTTATAAGGTTGATAGAGTTTATTGGCACAAACCCAATATTAGCTTTTTATGCTTAAATGAATTTTACATGTAGAAAACAATAATCAATACATGTACCAAACAGAATGAGCTGTTAGAAAGTTAGATTCTGTTTAAATATCCATTGCCAAAGATAAATGTTGCAGCTTCTAAACTGGCAAATAACTAAAAATATTATCATTTATGAATTTAAATAAAATAAAATAAAACAAACCCAAACAAACAAGAAACTCTCCCCAAAAAATCTACCAACAACCCGACACAATTATCAGGAAAACCACTGAAAAGGATTGGCTAATTTCTGAAAAGATTTTTTGTTAAAAGCAATTTTTGCTTGACTAGAGTTTATAGATCATTCAAAGTATAAGTAAACATCAATAAGAAAATATCCTACATAAATAAGATTATGCACTAGACCCCCCAAAAGGTGTGATAACTGGTTTTCCAGTTTGAAATTAGTTGAAAACTTTTAACATCAGCAGTTTCTAAACTACTTCTATAAGCAATACCGTTTCTTTTTGTTTTTTCCCCTAATCCTCTAATTTCAGAACTTTGAAGTGAAATATTTGGATCAAAGTACACACCAAAAAAAACCAAAAAGGTGCTATAACACAAGTATCTTTTAAGAAGAAGTGTTGTGCTGTACCTTGTAAGAGGAATACAAGGAAATAATTAATTAATTATTTTAATTATTAATAATTAATTAATCCCTTTGGTCAAGAAGTGAACGTAGTACCTTTATCTTACAGGTTACAACTTTCCAATACTCCTCATCGTATACCTCTGCCTAAACAGTTCATGGTTAGAAACATACATTCTTTATGCCTTTTTTTCCAACAGCTATGCCAGACCAGTCTGTCTTTCATCCCACGACTTCATTTTTCCAAGTATAATGCACGACTATGCTAAACCATATGGGTAGGCATGTTTGTGTTATGCAGGTCTAGACACCTCATTTTTCAGTAGCAAAGATCCGTGCGGTGCACTCTGCAAGCTTTTGTGCCTCGGTAGCTCTCCAGTGTTCTGAAGGGAGAAGGCACGTTCCCACATCTCTCTCAACACTCAGGGCAAGGACTGTAGGGTGATCTGCTCAGTGCACACATTCCAAACACTGACATATGACTGAAATACACGTGAGATTTGCTGAAGGAACAAGGGATTTAAAGTGATCACCATGTGATCTTCCATCAGCTAGAACTGGTCAAAGCAAACTGCACGGAGTGATTACAAGATACCACATTAGCAAAGTTCATAAGACTGACTGACAAGATAGAGCAATGTGTTGATAAGCACCAAGAATCTCTGAGTGAAAGCAGTTGCTAGTAATAAAGAGAATACTGTATCTGAGACCTGTCCTCTAGGTACCTGTCTGTTCTCAAGCATTATGTAGAAAATGCTGATTAGAAGCCAAGAAGTATTGACCTTTTTGCCCAACTGCCAAAACGACTAGGCTTGGGGCTTGTTAACTCTGGAGAGTTTTATTCAAGGGAATTGAAACACTTGATTGAACAAGAACCTTAATATCAAGTGGATCACATCTGCTCAGATACATGTCTTGAACAGTTGGTGTATGAGTCTCTATTTTCAAGAATTCTCTGAGCATCTGGAAGTTTTCACATCTCATATCCAAATACATGTCCACAAGACCTGAATGTGTGCCTTCATTAATTCCTGGTTTCTATTAACAAGTCTTCTAAAGGTCAGTCAGTTTGGAAGATTAGTGACCAAGACTCTGAGGAGCACTGTACAGTACTCGACAGTCTGAAAGAAATTAAGGTTACTGCATTTTGTTCTGTAGGTAATCTAAACCAAAAGCACTTTGTTCTGCCAGCAGAAAAGACAAATATGGTGGTAAAGTGCATATGTGGCTTACCAGCACAAAGATGCTGGTAGTGACCAACTTCTGGTTTTATGTATTACTTTCAACAAGTTGGCTTCATATCCTCTCTAGTTTGGAGCTAATTGCTAAAATAGCAATAAAGTACTGTAAAATAAGAATTTTTTTTCTTCTAAGGTGGCAGTAAAGATATACAGAAATACTTACTAGGTATTTTTGTTTGCTTTCAGGAGAGCACTCGGTTATATATCAGTAGCTCACACAAAAAAATTAAAGGGAAATGTTTGTCAGATTTAAGCTGCGCTGAAAAGGTTTTACTTTTCCCATTCACACAACAGCATTTGATTTACTAATTCGTACAAATATAAATGGCATAATGATTTATAAAAGCTTTTCTCTCTTTGTGACCCAGCTTTAATTATGGCTCATCTGGTTTTCAGTAACACTGCCAAGAAAAAGGACACATTCAGCAAACTCTTTCTAGACAATGCTCATGTGGAACATCCTGAGAAAATTCATCACTTTGTACAATGGTCTATTGCCTTCCTTTTTTTCTCACTAGTACCTAGGTTCCTGTTCATTATATTCATTAGTAACTTAGAATCTTCTCTATGGTATTTATAGGTTTAATTAAGTCACCTCTCTGCAAGACATTTCCTTCCATTATTGTCTACTTGCCTGCTCAAACTAAATTTTTAAAAAATTCATTAAATACTTAAAAGTCATGAAATTGAAACATTATTAGTTTTGGAAATTACTATTCTAAACCATGAAATAAATAACTAAACTGTTAAGTAGGTAGTCCATATTTTTTCTTAAGCTTCTAACTTTAGGATGTTCATGCTTGCCATTTAAATTAATCAGACTGCAGCATTTGGCATCACTTTGGTACAAAGCATTAAGTAGACGGCACACCTCAGCAACTAAGCCTCTCTTCATTTTGAGGATCTGTCACTGACTGCTAGGTTTTCATGGGTTTTTTCTCCCTCATTTAATATTTTTCACTCTGCAAGGCTTCTTTATTAGCTATAAATTAACACTCACTCTTGGAATATTAAGAACTGAGAACACATGTAATGTATACAAGCTGATGTACATTATTTAAAGAATAACAAATGAGCTTTGAGTCTGTCATTTACTCTATTCCCCAAAGAGAATTCCAAATACTTGGTTTCTGGTTAAAAAAAAACAAACCCCAAAACAAAAGCTTCAAAATGTCATTTTTTGTTCCTAGTAAAAATTAATACTATTTTAATACAATATATTGAGATTTCCTTTAGACTTGTTTTCCTTCACCAGCTAAATAAGCATTCTGTGTTGTGTAAACAAACATCCCCAATTTACGACTCCTCTAAGCATTTAAAAATGGGTATGATACATGATGAGCTTTCCAGTAGCTAATGTATGAAAACTTTATGGAGCTGTACTTATGAGTGCAAAGACATCAAAGCTAGCTCTAAATAAATCAGCTTAGGTTTGAAAGCAATATTACAGTTTAGTTTGATGTGCTCCTTTGATCCCTCCTCTCCCCAGCACTTCAATAGTATTTTTGGCATAGAGTTTATCAGGTCAGTCTCAGAGCTGCACAGAACTTCTGGGCATGCACAGGGTTTCCTGGTTGATCCCTCCATTGGATTGGAGATTTCTACACTAAGCTACAGCACTGTTCTGACATTCCTACACTATCTTCTACATCTTCTAGAAACTGGAGATTAATTGCAGCAATGGTAAGCAAACAGAAGTCATAAGATACTAATTTGATTTTTTTAATATGCAACACATCTTTGTATTATTCACAGACAAGGTTAACATTATATTAAGGGAGATAATTTATACATACATGATGAACACTGAGGTGTTTATAGAAATAATCACATTCACAGAAATACATTTTTACACATCTCATTTCTATGATCAGTACACTTATCAGTACACTGCCTTTGTCCACTGCAGTCCTTCTGTGTCCATTTCCTCAGATCAAGCCAACCAAGAATTAAACACAAAATGTAGCTGTTTCTTTTTCGTGTACACAGGAAACCAGAAACAACCCACAGAGCAGAAGGTCAAAGAATATTTTTTTTTTTTTTGTCTCCTCTCCTCTGTATTGCCTCCTAGATTATGGAGAGAATACAAGACCAGAAAGTTCTCCTGGGTAACTGCTATGTTATTACTGGTCAGCTGAATACCAACCTCGTAGAATCAAAGCAACTCAATGTTTGTTATCACTGCAATTTGCTTTTGTTACACACATAATTACACTAAAAATCTGCTGTTTAACACTTGGTGAAGAATATCAGATTAATGATTGTGATAACCCTAGAAGAAAATGCTGTAATTCTTTGCTCACTGTTTTTTTTTGCTCATGGACTCTAGTAAAGTTTTGTATTCAAAACAAAACCTGGTTCACATTGAGTTAAATCTCTGGTGAGCATCTTCATGCCAGTACCTGGGCTACTATCAGAACTGTAGAATTCTGGACAATCATTTGCTAATATTCATTGTAATAATTATATTTTTGAAAAGATACAAATGGAGTTTCCTTTTTGCGCCTTGTTCTATGCCTATAAATGTCAAATAAATGAAAATATATTTATTTTGTTCTTTATTCAATACTGCATTTTATCCTTAAGCAAGTTTTCACTTGTAGAAGCAGGGATAAGGAGAAACAATTTAGGATCTATGTGTTTACTATAATGGCAACCATTCTTTATAATTACTGTGTTCCAGAAGGAAAGCAGCATCGTTTTGTCTTATCTTGCAAAGTTTTGAATCCTTGAACCATACTTTTTATGCATTTTAACAGATATTAAAAAAATCACCTTAACTCAAGATGTCACATGTGGCAAATTATTTCCCAGAATAATCCATTTTCAAGTGTAGGTTTTGAATTGAGACATTTAATAGAGATACAAATTTAAAAAATCAGTATTATAATGCTTTTTTCTTCACTGAGGCATCAACTCCTCCCTTTTCCTTAACACACAGAAGCATAAAAACATTCCAATGTCTGTGACTGGAAAGCTAGTAAGATTTATTAAAAACATATTCACTAGAGATTTATATTCAAGAGTCATGAGTTTTTAAAATAAATATATCACAAAATAGAAAATAATTTTTACATATACAGTTTTTTGAAGGGGTTACCTACACAAAGCACCTATTGTTTTGTAAAACTTTTACACCAAATTACGATCATTTAGACCTCTTCTATTTCTAGAATAGACAATAGAAATTGAGAAATATTTCCTTGTTATTTCTCTATAGATGAGATAAACACAATCCAGCCCTTACATACCCATCCCTATTCTAGATTTTAAAACAGCAAACATTGTGGCTACAGCATCAATTGTCCAGCTTAGCAGCTCTATGGCCTGTTTCTGAGTTTGAGTTCAATCAGTGTGATCTGACCATGTTCACTGTGTTCCTCTCCATCCTCCAGGAGTCAGCATCTGACATCCTCCGTGGCAAAGTGCTGGGAATGGGATAATTCTCCCATTATTCACAAGAAGTACTCAGGACTGAGTCAAGACTTCCAGAGAAGATCCAGCAATTTGGAGAAAGCAGTTTGCCTGCTTGGTTCTGAACCCCAGCAGCAGAAGAGTAGACAGCCTTTGTCTCTAATTCCAAAACATCACCGGGATTAATCATGTATGTTGTTTTGTTTTCTGACAAGTTCAGTTGCCAGATGCCTCATTGTGGAGGGAGCAGAAAACATTCCCAAAGCAGAGAACCTCTTTGTGTCCCTGAAAAAAGCCCCTTGGAAAACAATACCGTAAAGATAAGAAATTGTTTGCTTAAAAGTGACGAATACCAAAAGATATTCAGCTCCCCTTGGTAGACCCCTGTGTTATCTTTCTGTAATATTAGTGGCTCATTTTCCTCTTATATTATTTGGTTAGTTTAAAACTAAAGTCTTTTGTAGATTGGTTCATATTTAGAATCTCCTTGGTAATTGGTGCAAAATGTAAAACCCCCAAAAGATATAAAAACCCCTTAGAAACCCCAACCGTTGAATATGTTAGACTGGATACCTTCATAGAATAAACTGTGGAATTGAGCCTCTCTTCATGTTCTGATCTCTTCACTCTGCTGGCTTGAGGCATGTTGCAAGCCAGATTCTATCTGGGCAAGGTCTGGAAACGTGTCCTGTCACTGAGGACTGCTGGGGCAGTCTCAGGGTCTCACAGAGACCCCCAACCCACCAGCGACACCTCTTAATTACAAATAATTTATTTTAAAAAATTAATACTATACGTTTTAAAAGCTTTTATTTCTGTCATAGAAATCTTAAATATTCTTAGTTTGTATGTAGATAACTAGCCCTAGGTTATTTTATCTTCTTCAAGTGGTACAGGTTGAAATGTATTTTGTAACAAATTATTTAAAGCTCTTGGCTTCATTATATTATTTGCCTTTACATTGTCTGTCCTACATTAGAGTATGAGGAAGGGTAAGGATCTTGCTTCTTCCTGTTTCAATCTTTTCTGAAATTAAATTATCATAATCATGTTGTCTCTTTGCACAGAAAGTCAATCTTGACAAGTGTGCCTGTCTGAACCTAATGAAGTTCAATAATTCCAAATTCCAGGTACTGTGTCTGTGCAATCCCAGACACGAGTACAGACTGGGAGAAGAATTCATTGAGAGCAGCCTTACATAGCAGGATGTAGGGATTCTCATGGAGGAAAAGCTGGACATGAACCCATAGTGTGCATTTACCATCCAGAAAGTGAACCTCATTCTCTGCACAAAAACAGGAGTGGCCATAAGGTCAAAGGAGATGACTCTGCCCCTCTCTTATTCTGAGACCCCACCCGGAGTGCTGTGTCCAGCTCCAGGGTCCTCAGCACAAGAAATATGTGGGTGGCCATAAAGATATATAGGAGGCCACGAAGATGATCAGACAACAGAGGTCCTCTCCTACAGACTGAGCAAGAATGGCATGTAAGGCTGCAGGACAGAAGGCCCCAGGTATTACTAATTGCAGCCTTTTAGTAACTAAAAGTGGCCCATAAAAAGGAGGAAGAACAGCTTTTACACAGGCCTACAATGATAGAACAAAAGTGCATTATTTTAAAATCAAGGGAAGATTTTAAATAGATCTTAGAAAAAAATAAAATTTACCCAGAGGGTAATGAGGCTCTAGAACAAGTTTCCCAGAAAAGCTGTGGATGCCCCTTCCTTGGAAGAGTTCAAGGCCAGGCTGGATGGGACCCTGAGCAATATCAGGGGTTGGTGGCATCTCTACCCATGGCAAGGCACTTGAAGTAGATGAACTTGAAGTAGATGAACTTCAAGGTCCTTTCCAACTCCAAGCTTTTATGTGGTTCTGTTATTCCTCGAGAAGAACAGAATTATTTAGGTTATACATTAAAAAAATTCCTGAAATAAAATATTTTTTTGAAGTGGTAGCACTTCAGAATCGAAATCAGCAAAATTATGCCTTTTAACATTTACATGCTTATGCAAAAGAATAAGTTAATAGTTCCATCAGTTGAGAAATTACACTAAGCAAACTTTTGCCAGTCTTTATTCAATGTTTACAGCTGTAATACCCTTCTTAAAAAAAAACCCACAAAAAAAAAACAAAAACAAAACAAGAGCCTCTCAACTCTAAAACAACTACTAGATTGCTTATAAGAATGCTAAGAGTCACATTTAATATCAGGAACTGTCTGTTTTGAATCTCATTTCTAACATATATGAGAGTACAAATCAATGGACAAGAATTCAACATTGAGGAGTTTTATTAAGTTCTATTAACTTTTTAATTGAAGATTTCTTCGTAAACTGAGAAAAAAATAAAAAACATCTTTTAGAATGTTTTTTGCAAGAAAAATGAGACATGATAATTCAATTTCTGGTGGATAACCTTTTTTATCTGTATTCCACCAAGATGATTAATCAATTTTTTCCTGCAATGCATTCCAGAACTGATTTATCCTTATTGTTTCAAATGTTTTTTCTGAAGACTAATCTCAAGCTTTCTTGATGCAGTTTGAGTGTACTACTGACTTTTGTATTTGAAGACTACATTCTTGACCCTGTACTGCCATTGTCCCCTCCATATATTTCCAGTTCTAGTTTTCTGTAAGGTCAAGTTCATTAGGTTTATGCAACAAGCATCTGAAACACAAATATCCATCTAAATCTAAAAGAAACATGTCTTTCTCAATGGTTTATCAATACACCTAAATTTTAACATAGAGGTTGTAATACAAGTCTAAACCACATGTCTTCTGGCAAGCTACCAGCATTCCTTGACTATGACAAATTCATCAAAGCAAAAAAGCACCCCTGGGAAATTTATTATTGACATGGCATAATATTTTCTCCCATAAGGAAAAGAAAAAAGGATAGGAGCATTTTCTTCTAATTAAAAATGTAAACTTTTACTAAAGTAGTATATATCACACAATATTTTTTTAAAAGGTGAGATTATACTGTGTTCATTAATCATTATTATTTATATGAAAATTAAATAACATAAAACTAAATTATAACAAATCGGTAATTCACAGAAGCACCATGCATTAAGTTGAATAGTTTTTCTTAAGGTGGAAATAAGTTCATTCAACTGTATCAAGACTCTAAAGTCTGTTACCTCCTTTTTCTTTAGGAATGAAGGACAAAGCAGATAAAGAAATCACCACTGGATGAGAAACAAAAGGATAAAAAGATTTATACTTTATATAAGTTGTACCTTCTCGGAAAATGCAAACTATTTAGGACAGTCGAGTGCTGGTATCTTCCGCAGTTTATTTAGTTGTATTATTTATCTATACAAAACCAGCTCTGTGCCAATACTTAAGATAAAACAGATAAAACACCCTTTCAGCCAACACACAAAAAACCGTTCCACTATTCCATATAAACTACTAGACTTTAGCTATTACATCCAATTACTTTCTTTGTCAAAATAAATGAATGCATTTAACAGAACTGTAGAGATATTTGGAAAGTAAATCAAGAAATACTCCAGTCAGCCTTTCCCCCCTTTTTAGCATTATATGTCTGTCTGATAATATGTGATCTCTGTATGCAATTTCCTGACAAAACATATGGTCACTCTATGTCCAAGAAAGGCTAGAAGCTGGCCATTCTGTATATGAAACCAGATTTCTGCCACAGTATTTCATGTCTCTCAGCTATCTACTTACTGTCACTCCTGTTTACATAGGTGACAAAGTTACGAGCACATTTCTTAGAAAAATGTTGCCTACATTTTTTTTCTTTTTAATTCAAACAAACAAACAAACAAACAAACATAAAAACAAACAAAAAAACCAAACAAAAAAACACAAACACCCTTACTGATGAAAATTCATTCAACTTTTAGAAATTATTTTTTATCTATATCCTTAGACTTTTACTCTAAAATATCTATTCCAATATATCTAAAGCTTTGTTTGTATTTTCAATTTACCACCTTACTATTCAGAAAATACAAGACATTACCTCATATCATACACAGAAAAGTGGGACAGTAAAAAATAATGTGACTTCAGCAAAGTCATTACTGTAGTGAGATCAACATTCAGTTATCATTTCATCTTAATTTTCAGTTTCTTCTACTTTTTCAGTTAAGATTAATCTTTTTTGTCTTATGATGTTTTCTACAGTGCTGCTTATAAGTCACTCTATTCTTCTAGATAATGTACCTAACTCTTGGAAATAAATCACTAAAAGTGAGAAATAGCAGTAACAGAAGGTCAACATAAAACATTAAGTTACTTGGTTAAGTACTGCCTATATTGTTCAGATTTTCATCAAGTTTGTTTCCATGTTTATGCAGTCACTAATAAATATTTACTTCCTAATTACATATGAAGTTTCAAATATGAAGTACAAATACTCCCGGAAAAGCAACTCCTCTCTCTTTCTTCTCTCCTCATAATAGGGTTACCCCTTACTGTCACTCTCAAACACAATGTAAGATAAGTGGAGCTTGGGAAGAGAAACTCCTTCAGGACAACACCAGCTCAGTGTAGGAGGTGCATAATTTCCCTGCAGCTAAAAAAAGGGACACTGCAAATTAGCCAGTCTTCTCAAAATGTAACATCATATGGTACAAAGAATTTAACAAGACAGTGCTGAAGCTATTTTAGCAGCAAATTGGTATATAAAATGTTACATACCTGAGCATTTTGCAGTATTTCTTTTTTACTAATGGAGTTTTGCTCATTTCTACTTTATGCTTGCCATTCCCTCCTTCCTCGTTCATATTTTTCAATCTTAGGAGGGGCTCACAATTTCTACACTCTAGTTTGTAGCAATTTCAAATCGCGTTGCATGTGAGATGGGCAGAGGGGAATGTCAGGTTACACATTACCATAAAAACCTGGTTGTCTCACATCTCTGCTTGCGATTTCTAAAATAATATGGGTGTTATTTCACATCAGCATCAGCAATGAATTTCCATGAAAGAAACAATCCCTTCTGAGCCCCTACAGAATACAATCAACCTTCAGTATATTTGCTGGCTGGAGCTACAATTCGAAATTGGTTAACATTATGCTGACACTGCACATAAAGAAACAGAGCTGAGCTCCCTAAGTACTATTTCTCCTAGTCTCAACTCAAATGCAATAAAAAGTGGGTTTGATACTGAAATAAGGTAACAATGAATATATAGTGAGAAAATAGATCTCTTGACATTATTTTTTGAGTTAGTTTTGTTAGCAATATCACACTTTAAACGAAATATGAAGTGTAAGTTAGTGATGAGACATTTGTTTGTATAAAATTTTATCCCTCATGAATTGCAAAGTTCCTTGCCCACAGACTATTTTGTTATAGTTTTTGGGGGAATTTACCAATCAAATTCTGTTCAACAATACCATAGCAACAAAAAGCAGAGTTAAGCACTGTTACATTGCCTGTAGCATGGTTAGAAGGCACGAGACTCCATGGTCAACTCTTTATTGAAGGGATAATCCTTTTTCTTATATTAACAGTGCTTTCCATATGAAAAGTCTCTGAGAGTAGGATTCTTATTGCCTATGAAGAGAGAGATCCAAAAATCACCTAAGCATGTTAACTGGGAGCAACACAGGCTTTATAAAATAATATAGAAGAGATTGCATGTTATTACTTTTTTAAAGGATCATCCTTGCACTACTCTGAGTGATGAAGCAGTTCCCAGAATAAAACTCTAGAAATAGCCTTTTGCTGATCCACATCCTGTTAGGATGTGGCACATCGCCAGCTGGTGCATAATAATTTTCAGAGCACCTTGGGAGCAGGAACAGCTCAGATTCGGATGGTTTCAGCACAGACAGACTAGCAATCCATAACAGTGCCATTAGAAGTTCTTACCCTCCATAAAGAATATGGATTCATACTGAATTCACATCATAACACTAGACTGCAAAACTTCTGAAGTAATCTCTCAGCTCCTTCAATGTATAGAAAGGATAACCTAAGTTCCAGTTTTGCCCCATCTCTGAAACTACTTAAATCTCATGGTTACTGACACACAGCAAAGATGCTTTGCCATCTTGCTTTCTAGATACAAGAGCAGCACTTGATTCCTTCACGCCAACCATGCTAAGTGCTCCTCCACCGGTGGCAAAATATTCTCTGTCTTAATGGACTATGGCTTTCCTAGCCTGGAACAGACTCACACACATTGCTGGTGAATTGCCATGACCACTGCTGCTTATGGAACAGCTGAGATAAAGTTTCAGAGAATTTATTTCATTAGTCACTGTATATGCATCTAGACACATCTTCATTAAAATTAATTTATGTTGCAGGTATTTTGTGATGTTAATGAGCTTCCTGCAGAAGTATTTTTGTTAGGCATTGGTTAGTAGTTTCATTTGCTCTGTCAGTCACAGTAGATGTGCCATCCCACAGTGGGTCTTACAGAGTTTTCTCTTCCCTCCACCTGTTCCTACTGAATTTTCCTGGAATTCCTCATCCCCTTCATATTTTGTGGATCAAAGTTTTACAGTCTCATAGACAACATTAGGCTTATCTCACACTGCTGAATTTATTTGGAATATGAAAGGTGTAAATCATAGACTCTTAAGAAACTTATCTATTGCTATTACACTCAGTCTGAACCTCGTGATAATAAAATGCTGGCTAATCTAGATATAGAAGAAACATTGACATATCTGGATCTTCTGGGGGATTTGAGGTTCTTTTTTTGGGATTTGTAAAAAAAAACTTCTTGTAAAAATTTAGTATCGATAAAAAATACAATATTTTGTTAGCTGGAGAGACCAAATCAACACATTTAGAATGTCTTGAGGTGTCTTTGGAGTTAGTGCCCTCTTACAGCTCTTGTCAAAGTTTGAAAACCTCAGAAGAAACTTAGACTTGCTACATCTTCTGATCTCAAACTAAGATACTTGTGACTACAACCTCTAGCATGTTTCAATCCTGTTGTGAAATTTGGCCCATACTCTTATTTACATGCAATGGGAGAGGTTCTACATCTATGTAAGGATGACATCCTTACCTCCTCACTGATTTAGTGCATCAAAATTTTTATCAGCACTGGGTAGGAAATTTCTAATAGGATGTTTAGTTTTAGGGAGAAAGAAGAATTGGAAATGTATAGAATTAACAAGAGACTGCATATAAAGAGGTAATATTATCTACTCCTAACTACACTGTTCTTACAGTTAATTTACCAGTTAACTTACCTAACTTACCAGTTCTTAATTCTCCTAATTTACCAGTTCTAAGCTCTTACACTCAGAGCTTAGTGCCACATATATCCTAGTAAACTACACAAGTCTGGGCAGAGCTGAACACCAGCTTTGGTATATTATTAATACTGTTAAATGGAGACCTGATTCCTAAAACAACTTTGGAGTATGCTAGGCAGTATTCATAACAGCTGTGATGTAAATAACTGCTTGAGCTTTAGGAGATAAGGAAGAGTTAGTCACCAGCATGCAAGTAACATGCACAACAACAGTCAAGCTCTGAGACAGAAAATTGTCCCTGGTGTGGTCTTTGAATTAGTTAAAATGTAGACTTAACCATCTCACAGCACTGTGCACTGGGAGATTCACACGAATACAGAAAAATATTGCAGTAGATTACAGAAGTAATGTAGCTACATTTTCAGCTACAAATAAATACAATTCTAAATTTACTTTACAGTCTATTTTATGCAAAATTTTGCTTTCCCATATATTCAGCATTTTGATATTCAGCACTTTGAATAACATAGCAAAATAAGTTTGGAAAGTTGGTTTTTTTTTTTTTTTTTTTTTTTAAATTCACAGAATAAAGGTTATTCTAGATAGCCATTTTGCCAGAGTGCTGAGAAACAAAGGGTTTGGAAAAAAAATCAGGTTTCTTGAAGTATCTGGTTAAGTGTTCTTTAGTATTTGACTACCTCATTCACTCTTGCTCCTGCCAAAAGTATTGCCAAGCTCCTTCTAATAGTCCTTGGACACGTTCTCCTCCAGTAGCACTGGCTGCTGTGCTCCCCAGCTGTTTGTCTACACATAAGAAAAACAGGTAACATTTGCTGAGCCTGGCTGGGGAATAAGGGTACGTCAGCTGTCCAGTAAGAACGAAATCTCATGGAGCATCTGTCTGCTGCCTCTCAGACTGAATCTCTTCCATTAGTAGGGGACTGAAGGTGAGAATATTATTATTTTTGAGGGTTTTCTTTTTTTACATAGTAGAAATTAACTTGATGATTGACTTTAAAAAAAAAAATCCTACGGGGAGATACACTAGAAAAGAAAGCACAAAGAAAATTCAGTGAGTGATAGAAATTGATTCTCTTGAGAATCTGAATCGAAGTAAACAACCTCCCAAACCAACCCATTCAGCTGTCAGAAAAAAAGAAAGGCCTGTGGATTAAGACCAGGTTCTCAGTACCTGCAACGATTTTTTCACAACAGCCTACAAAACCAGTCATTTTATACATGAAAACAGTTTTAATGTATATTATGGAAAAGATTGGTTAATCATGATAAACTAATTGATAATTTATTAAGAAAAGCAAAACAAAATAACATTAAGTACCAAGAGCACTGAAATTCTTTACAATATAAGTTGGATCATGCCACAAATATTTACTGTCAAAAAACATTTTTAAACAAGAGTTTTTGTTTCTGTAGAAGTGATGCAATGTACAAGAGCAAAGTTTTATGTAATAGTAAATGAAGTCCATGTAACTTCTACATAATAAACAGAAATGATGTTTTAAATACTACTTTAAAAATACTTCATATTTATCAATAAATAAAACACTACTTCTGAATAGCCAACTAATAAGAATAAGAAAAATGGATATTTACATTCTGGAGGAACAAAAATTAATTATTTTACATAAAAGGCTGTCTTAATCTTTTTACAGTTGACAGAATAGTTCCAAAGCCACTTTCTATTAACCACTGCGTAGATTCTAAACGCAACTATAATATGCTAAAAATACATACCTTGAACATGCATATAATGAATTTTGCTGTTGAATTGGCATTTTTATACCACATAAAATAAGTACTAAAGTTAAAGAGGATACAATCTTAATTTTATCTGTTTTGAAGAAAATTATCTTCTGGTGAAGTCATCTGACATTGAGGGCACCTACTGATTTGGAAGAACAACTCCCAAATTACTTAGGATGTGCAGTCTCACAGAGCAACTCCCAGGTTGTCATAGAGTTCGACAGGATTTCAAGATATGACACCAGGCCCACTAATTTACGTGCCATCACAAATCTGTCCTCCATCCATCAGTTAATGGGAACAATGTCTACTGCTAAGTACCTTATCTTCTACAGCAAAGCAATTAGGAATTACCAGAACACCTTTATTTTATAGCATGCTCTCTGATGCAAGCACCAGCACAACTTGGTACTTGGCCCTAACTGGAGCTACCCCTAATTGAGATAATTGTTCAGCAAATCAAAATAGCCTAGTGAAGCAAATAATTAAGTGTCACAAAATGCTGTGCTAAATCTTTTTCACCCTCAATAAGTAACAACCTAAGTCTTCCTCTCCTGCATGTAAAGGGAAAATGACAAATTATTTTATGTCTCTATATTATGCATAAACCCTTATTTTCTTTACAAAACTTTTGAAATGTGAAATTGTTTATAAGTGCAAAGCTTATGTCTTTGGAGCAGAACACCTTGCTCCAGAAGGGGTCAACCTGAGTGAGGATTTGAAAGTTAATCAGTGCACAGTCTTTCCACTTAAACACTAAACAGTGTAAGAAAACTTCAGACTGTCATAAATTTTCCAAAATAAAAAAGTACAAATTCCAGTTGAACACGAGAACATGATTTTTAAATATAAATATTTTTAAGCAATTGTACAATCCTTAGGATTTTTGAAAATCGGGTTTGCAGACCTTCATCTTGATAAGTGTAAAGCTGAAATCTCAAAGTGATTTTCCTTTTTGACATATATGCTTTTGGGACAGAAAAGAAATGTCGCAAGAAGTGATTCACCTCCTCCTGAAATAGTTTGCAAAGAGAACTGAAAGATCTTCAGAGGTGTCTGTTTCTTGCCTTTAAAAGAGGGAGTCCAAATTCCCCAGATTAGATTTGCATTACTTTTAGAGATAAAACTCAGTTTAAGATTAAGAAACTTAGATGAAGACACCTGCAGACACACAGACTGTCTAAAAGTTCTCTACAGTCAACAGAGATCTAATCCACCTTCAGCAGAATGAATCAGTTTACCATAAAATTAACACTTAGGACACATTTCAAGTTACATAGATGCAAGCAATTGCTTTCATAAAAGCCAGACACAACAACGACTTCAATCGCAGTTGCTGAGGCCATATTCTCCTTAGGTCTTGAAAACTCCCAAAGACAAAGATTCTAAAGCTCACTGTTTCAGGCCTTGACTATTTTCATTATAACTCTTATTTTATTCATCTGGAGCTTCCTTTGTTTCCCATTATGACTGTTTGCTTTCTCTCCCATTGTTTCTCTCAATAAAGATCCCAGCTCTATCTCACTGGAAAAGTCTCTTTTGGGATTAAGGGGCTGCTGCCAGGTGCCCTTGAAGCCATCTCTTTTGAAAGGCTGAGGAAGCCCGATTGCCTCAGCCTCTCTTTACAGGGTAAGTGGAGCAGATTGGCAGCTCTACACCAAACTCATTCCAGTCTGTTAATGTCTTCCTCTTGTTAATGGACCAAAAATTTGATAAAGTATTCCTACAGGAAAGTGAATAGACACTAAGTAAAGGTAGCAGGAGTGGGAAGTTACTTCCTTAACCTACTGACTATGCTCCTTTTAATAGGTCCACTGGGCCACTAGCCTTCACCATCACGTGCACACTGCTGGCTTATGTTCTGCTGACTGTCTGCCAGGACACCAGCTCTCTTTCAGCAAAGCTCCAACCTGACCAGTCACTCCCTACACTAAACTGGAGATTTAATCTATTGTGGGTGAGGAATGTAATATTTGTCCTTGTTGATATTTTTGGCAATTTTCCCAGTATCAAAGCCACCTAAATAGCAACTTAAGGAGCATGAATGCCCCCTAGGCTGGTGTCATTACTCCTCCTGTATATGTTTAGTCAAGAGTGGTGAAGTACTGACTTGTCATTTCGCCTGAAGCCCCATGTTCCCACCTGGTGATGAGCTCATGGCCACATTCCTGTATCACCTTTCCCAGCTGGGAGCGTTACACCCACTGCTGAAATAATCATATCCAACCTATTTTACTTCCTATGGAAAATTCTTGTAGGAGTAAAACACTTACATGCAATATTCTAACACATACTGGCATTGCAATTTTTTGCATTTAAAACAGAAGGGTGAAATGGTGAAACTGCTGGCTCCTGACCATGAGCCTGGTAAGGCCACACCTCGAGTGCTGTGTCCAGTTCTGGGCCCCTCACTACAAGAAGGACATTGAGGGGCTGGAGTGACTCCAGAAAAGGGCAATGGAGCTGGGGAAGAGTCTGGAGCACAAGTCCTGTGAGGAGTGGCTGAGGGAGCTGGGGGTGTTTAGGCTGGAGAAAAAAGAAAGCTCAGGTGGCCTTATTGCTCTCTCCAGCTGTTTGAAAGGAGGTTGTAGCCAGGTGTGGGGGCAGTCCCTTCTCCCAGGGAACTAGTGACAGATCAAGAAGACACAGTCTTTAACTGCACCAGGAGAGATGGAGGTTGAACACTAGAAATAATTTCTTCACAAAAAGCTGATCAGACACTGGAACAGGTGCTGAGGAAGGTGATGGAACCACTGCCCCTGAAAGTGTTAAAGAAAAAAATGATGTGGCACTTAGTGCCACGATCTAGTTGACAAGGTGATGTTCAGTCAAAGGTTGGACTTTGTAATCTCAGAGGTCTTTTCCAACCTAATTGATTCTGTCATTCTGTTATTTTATGCAAATTGTCACACCAGTTTACACAAGCAGAAGCATCCTGGTTTGGCAAATATTCTCCAAATTATGTAAATGTTTATGGACTTCAATCAGATGATCTGAGTTGTTTAATTAAAGAATCATATGAAAGAAGTAGTAGAGTAAGACTACAGAAATCACATCTACTAAATCATCAAAACCTTTATTTTTATATTAATCTTCTCATTTATTAGCATTGCACAGGCGACCAGAGAAAATACTGTAGAGGCATTCCTACAACAAGATAACTAACATATGTAAACTTTTAAATCCTTCTGAGAAAAAAAAACAAAACACCTACACAAGTCTTCTAGCATCAGTTCATAGAAATTACCAAATAAAACCTACAGTGCATTGATCTTAAGTACGTTCAAAAGACATGTAAAAAGTAGTATACATACATTGCTTTTAGTACCAAATAAAAAAAAGAATATGAAATGGAGGAAGATTTTTTTTGTGTGTTTTTGTTTTCTTGGACAGTTGGGAAAGCATTTTTTATAAACTATGTCCCTTTGTGCTACAATTAACAATATACCTTATGTGGTACTTCAAATATGAGGATTATCCAGACAGGAGTGAAAAAGTTACAGTCTTAAAGAGAAAAAAGATTTTGCTTTAGCAGGCACAATTTCCACCCACACAACCTAGGTATACTTAAATGTATCCATGTGAATAGCTCTTTAAAAAGAAAAATCACCAATTAAGAGTGTAAATTTCAAAAAAGCTACATGCAGTACTAACCATTATTCCCCAGGAGAATTTCTACTAGCATCAGTGAGTGTTAAGATGTAGTAATACTGGTTTTGAAAATTTAATACTTAATTGATCAACTTAGAAACAATGCAAATTTTCTTAAGTTGTTGCTAGATCTGAAGTATAGTGAATAAAGCAAGACTAGTTATTCAGGAAAAGATAATGCTGGTTTTGGCTGAGATACTTTAATAGATAATAGATTCAATAAAGAAAATTAACTCTCAACCAATCAACTAGTTTTCTCACTTTCCACCTTCCCATTGTCTGCCTATTACCCCACAGGTTGAAATGATGACGAAAGTTCACCTTTTTTCTTGGAGTCATGTTTTTCTGCATTTGCAAATTTTGATTTCGTGTTCTGTCTGAACAACTGAAGCAAGAGGACTTCAAGTTACCTGTTTTCCCAGAGTTCATCCCAGAAAAGCTGTTCTTTTCTCTCTATCCCTACAAATTCCAGAAACTATCTGTGGTACAGGAAAGATAAAAACATATTACTTTGACAACAGTACTCCAAGATGCCATGTCAGGTCAGTTACAGAAGTCTGGTGTACTTGTGCCTAGCTGTCGACAGTATTTGATGAAGCACTGAGTTCTTGAGAAAAACCTGTCTGAAATTTAAAGTAACATAGAAATCACCCCATAATTAGGTATAGACACTCAGAATTGAAAATTGTATTTGTTATGTTTCTAATAAAAAAATATATTGCAGTTAAGTGTCACCTATCTGGTATTATCTAAACTAATTTATTGCAACATGCATGGCTAGAATAATAGGGGTTTTTTTGGACCAACTTAAATACAAATCACCTGATTTTATTCTCCTTTTCCAAATCCTTCAGAAAGGAAACAAGCAGAAGCTTTCTACATTGCTCTAACAAATTGGAAGGGTTTCAGAAAATAATTTATATTTAAAATAATTAATAATTTCATTAACAAATAGGTGTTTGCAACATCAGATTATTCTATTTTTCTCATATACTGACTTCATGTAACTGCAGGAAGTCCTTAGTGACACATTTGCCCCATGTCATGCCACACTTTAGATGTTATTATGGATAAATTTATAATAGTTCTTAAAAATAGCTTACATATTTTAAAGAATGGCAATCTTTTGGCATGGATTTCTTATGTTTCTTATTCTTGTGTAAATACCTTGACATTATATTTGTCACGATACACAACTAGCATCTTAAGTTTAGCATACATGTACTACAGATGTAATATTGATAAAATAGGATAGCTTTGTGGTAATTAAATCTCTGAATAAAAAAGGTAATCTGGTGGGTTGACCCTGGCTCCATTCTGTCCCTGGCCATGCAAACCCAATACAGATACACTGGGAAAAAAAAAATTGCTTTCATCAGGCACTGTCAAACTGAATGAAGTATTATTAAGAATTTAAACTATAGAAAACATATTCAATTTCACAAGAAACTGAAGTTTCAGGATATTTGAACTGATATTTGGACAGAAACAAGGTAATCTGAACATTATTCTTACTTCTATTCTTTTTTGAACATCAGATTTCATGAAATTATTAATCACTACAATAACTAAAACCCATCCTAATGGTACAAATTAAACAATGAATTGTATAAGAAAACTCTGGCATCTAACTAGACACAACTCATCAGTTTAAAATAGTCTATTTTAGTTTGTGTTTCCTAGTGCAGCTCCATACACATACAGTTTTCAGAACAGCAGCAGCTCTTTAATGAGAGTTCAAGAATGAAGATAAACAAATTTTAACTGTCAAACTACTAAAAAAGGAACTTCATAAATACACTTAAGATAAAACTAATGATGATTATTCTTTCTGCCTGGGGCAGATGTGTGAAAGGTAATTCAAATTCCTTTTCATACTATTCTTTTTTTGTTTGTTTTACATACTTAAAGACTATCAACTCTTACTCTTGTTGAGATTTGAGAATTATTTCCTTTCAAAGTTTTAGTTAAGTGATTTTGCTCTCTCATTATTTCTGTTGCTCTTTTGTGGAAATTCTTTCTCTATATGTTTCTGGAATTTTGTTGCCTACAGTGAGATGCAAGCCCCTAGCAGGAAGATGCAGAAGAGTATTTAAGAATTCTTTAACTTATTCTCCCTCTAACTGTAGCACTGCTTTTTCCCCCAGTGGAATGATGCTCACTCAGAATCCATTCCAAGCTTTTAAACTGTTTCCTAGGGTAGCGCTTTCTATCTGGTCTCTCCTGAAATATGTAGTACACATGCAAAGATTCTGATTTATATAAAAGTAAAAAAGTTTATCACTGTATTTCTGACTGCCATCCTATTTGTTCAAAGAGTTTATTTTCCTTCATATCATTTCTGTTTGTCCTTATACCATTATATCCTAGTCGTACAGCTACTTTAATGCAATTTGCAATGAAATGGTATCTGTCTCTTCCACAAGCTGCTTCCAAAAATGTTGAATAGCTCTCAGTCCAGAGCAGAGATATTTTTGGATCTCACTCAGCCCATCACTTCATTTGGTGGCAAATCACTTCGCTGATTTAAAAACTGTAGTCTGTCTGCCACTCACCTAACAGTATTTTTATACCACTCCTGGTGCTCAGTGCCTACAACAACTCATCCAACAGACTGCAGTCTACTTGCTCTGAAAAAGTAGAACAGAGATACAACGCCTCTCAAAATGGAACACAGCCTGGAAATTAGGCATGGTCTTTGCGTTTCAAGGGCAATCTTCCACCAGAAGAGGCATTCTGCTGTTCCCTGGTGGTTTGATGCTGCTGTGCATGCTCCTGCAGAAAGAAGGGAGGATCACCATCTGCCTCATGGTTTTCTGGTCTGTTCAGTTGTAAGAGGGAACCAAGGAGAAGTCCACTTACAAGTGGATGTGAATTTCAGTTCTCAGAATGAGAACTGCATATCAACAGTTGCACAAGGGCCTCTTTGTATCACTCAAATCATAAAGGTCTCTAATGTTATCCATTGCTTGTTCTCAATTTTTAACTTCAAGAAAAGAAATGTTACCACTATGTGAAGTATTTTGATTGGTCCCCACAGGAGATTAAATTAATCTAACTTCAGTCTGCTTAGCTTCTCAGTAAAAGTAGAGTTGCCAACAATGTCATATTAAGTTTAACATTCAGAAAGAGGTATAGCAACTAACTTACCTAATTACAAATTAAATTTTTTAACCTTCTGCCATTAAAAATACACTTAGAAGAAAAAACAAAAGGTTTGGACAAGTAATTAGGTAATTTACAGGCACACTTTGATTTATGATTATATGAATATATAGAAAGATCTGAAGAAAAATAAGTGAAGAAACAGAGAGTTTGATAAAAACTCAAAGTCTTTTTGCAGCAAGAACATAGCTCAAAATATCAGAATTAATTTCTTTATTAATGTCACAATGCTTGTGTGTTTTTATAACTGCATGCTGGCTTTCTACTTTTCGTGTGCAAGAGAAGCAACAGAAGGCAGGCATAAATTTCCTTCTATTTTGGTGTTACTTCCTAAGTTCTCTAAATATAAGGAATAATGTATTATTAATTCTAACATGCTTCAGCATAAATGCAAGCAGCAGACAGGTATCATAGTATAATGTATCAGATGTTATAATAATGAAATTTAATTATATGATACAGTACTTTAAAAGATTTTTAGTTTTATGTTTCAGCTAGAGGTTGAATACTCAACTAGTGATCATAAAACAACTGTGCTGAGTTATGTATTTTTACTAATTTAGTTCTGTGTTTATAATCTCAAGGGGCATCATTTATCCATTTAAACATGCATTTTAACTAATGACCCATGCAATTGCTTACAGCAAGCATCTTTACCTCCCTGTTTGTCTTTTTGATAGCTCTGACAGCAGAAGTAATCAGGAGAAGGAATATGAGCATTAAGATTAAAGTAATTTATTCACTATAGATATGGTCCAACCCTAAAGTTATCTAAAACTAACTATAGTTAAAAACAATCAGGCTTTATGGAATTTTGTACAAAATTGAAAAAAAAAAATTAATTTCAATTCAGTTTATGTAAGATGTCTAGGCATATAGAAATGTGTCCTTACAGGTAACTATTACTTATTAGGTACCTTGAAAGAAAAATGTTCAAATGAGCTCTGATTATAAACACTAATTTTTTATTGGATATTAAGACATCAAGGTGGAGTCAACTGAGGTCATCAGGGACAAATAAGTCAAAAATAAAAAACGTTCTAGGAAATGGAGGCTTTACATATGGCCATTAGCAAAAACAGAACAGACGGGCTGAAGGAAGTGACTGCGTGGGCTGGGGATTTAGGAGCAATGTCCATTAGATTTTTCCAGCCAACATTCAGAAGGCTATGGTGTGCCATTTAGAATTCAGTAGCAAAAAAACAAGGCTTCTACATGTTTCAATTCCTTACAGGTCTAAGGTTAGATTGAATATCCCCAAATACAACATACAAGTAAGGTTCTTATTCTGCTGTGGTACTTTTTAATGAAATATTTCAAAATCCCTGTAAGAATCAAACTAACTGCACTTTTATAGATAGAAAAAAGCTGATGACAGAGTGAAGTGACCAATCCAGGATTTAGCCACTGATTGGCCACTGAGCAATTGATTCACAACTACCCTCTGAAGAAACAAAACATCAGAGGGAAAAATTTACAGTAGAACCTTTTCAGAAACTAAATCTAAGGATAAAAGTTGAGGTGAAATCTTTAGATAAAAAGTAGCAAGACAGGACAGAATCTAAATCTAAGGAGAAAAATTGAGGTGAAGTTTTTAGATAGAACGTAGTAAGATAGGACTACATTGGGACTACCTTGATGTGGTGCTATAGCTTCAGATGCTCATTTCCAGTAGAAATGCTCTGCATATACACACATATTTTGAAGTCTGTGTAAGGATATGGAAATAGCAGAGTTACTGCTTGTTAATATAACAGAAGTTGTTTCAGGTAAATCACATGTCAGTTTAACTCAAGTGTTGTAAGTGATCTCATCATTCCTACCAATATTCTATAAACCACATTAATCTAACATGAAGTTACTGCTTGACTTTTCAGGGAAAAAAACACAAACAAACAGCAAAACACACAAAGCACCATTTTATTAATACCATCTAGAGTTCTGAAAATACAAGCTGTCCTCCCCTTGCCTGTGATGTGTCAGTGTACACACTGCCTGCTTCATGTTCATCAGATGGGAAAGGCTGCACATGAAGACCCTGAGCTCAGACGCAGAGCTGATACACAGTCTGCAGCCACAAAGTGGAGATCTTATTCTCTCCAATTATTTGAACTTTGTGTTCACACTCATTTTGTCTTTTCAGTGCATCTGTGGAGTGGGAGACCTCTTGCAGACATTTTTTTCCTCTTTAACCTGAAGTTCTGTAGTATAAGCAGATAAGACTTCATTGAAACTACCTCATGGCATCTGTCACATGAAAATTGAAGTGAATTATGCTTAGTTTGGGTATAGCTGTGATATCAGAGGGATGAGGACTTGCATATTAGAGCTGCTTCTCTGTCACAAAAAACCCAAATATACATGACATTAATCAAAAGGTGATGGGGAAGAATGGGTTCCAACCTTGTTTTTCATGCAACGTACCCATCCCAACATGTCCACACAGATTCCTATTACCATGTGTGTCGATGTATGTAAGAGTAAATCTCAGTTAAAGTCTCCTACAAATTGTCTAGACTTTAACAAGTACTCTAAGTTTTGATAAAGAAAATTGCTCTTGCAATGTTTAATTAGCTTTAAATATTTCCAATTTCACGCCTCCAATATATGTCCCTAAACCAGTTAGAATGTCAAAGAAAACTATTTCTTGGCATAAGCCAAACAAGAAAAAAAATCTAAATTAAATTTTCACATTTATTATATTCTTTTCTTCCCTTAAAAAATTCTTCAGTTCTATCAATTCATCAGAAGGTGATTAATTTGATATTAATGAGCTGCAATTTAGGGTACCATAGCTTTTTAGCCTATCTTATGTCACTTCATACAGTATTAAAGGTGGTTTAATAGTTTTGCCTTTACTACCTGTTCTGTTAATGTCACAGGGGTTTTTTACAATTCATAATATGTTTCAAATCCCTGAGGTGCTTTAAAAATACATTCAATATTCATGCAAACACTTCACTTAAGTATACACCAGGTAAATTTAACAGTGGCCTTATGGTTTGTTTTAGCTTGTACAGGCAGACCCAGTAATTGTAATGCTTTGTTTTAGTGATCACAGCTTCAGGTCCAAGACCATTCATTCTTATGATCTCATCCCAAATACCTGGACCTCATAGGATTTATCCCTTGTTATTGCCACCTACGGTCTCATCAACTCACTTTCTACACCTTGCTTCCAATTTTGTATCACAGCTAATTTAACCTTGTTACCAATTTTGTTGAGTCTTGACATTTAATAACATCATAATACTGAGCTTTATTTAATTGATTGGGATATCAATTTTACCTTTTTGTTAAGTCTTCATTTTTGCATTGTACTTCCATTGAACTAAAATTTACCTATCATGGCACAAAAACACAAAACACCAAAACACAAAATAAGACACTACTTTTGGCCCATCATTATCAACGCTACTGTTATACCACATGGATTTACAAACAAAGAATTGTGGTTTTTTCCCTTGTACTAATATAGGCTGGTCCACTGCTTTCCAAAGTCCACTGACTGAAATAAATTACTACGTCTGTTCTTGAATATTCACATAATATCAACTATGATCTGAAAAAAGCACTTAGACAAGTAGACAAGTTACTGACATAAGCAGTGTCTGAGAACAGTCGTTTATGATGTAAGAGAGCTTAGCAGTTTAAAATATGCTAAATAAAATCTGCATTTTGAAAATAACAGTAACATGAGAACTCTCTGAACTCAATTTTTTTCCATGATGTAACTCCACTGATTTCACTATTTGTGATTTGCATTATACTAAAACATAGGAATAGGGAGTTCCACAAAACATCTGAGAACATATTAAACTGGCTGAGCACAATCACACCAGTAGCTGTAACTTACATTATAGCTATGGACTGCCTTAGTCAACAAGACTGTAATCATAAACTTCCTTACAAAATGCCCACAAAGCAACTAGTGATTTTCTAAATTTTTAATACAGTATTATTTTTACATAGGTCTGTAGATACAACAATTTTATTAAATGCAAACTCTAATGGATCTGCACGTGACAATAGTAGGAGTGGAGGGAAAAACAAACAAACAAACAAACATGTATGTGCCTTATTTCTGCCTGTCCAATAGCAATTGGGTAGCAGAATAAAATAAACAATGAATAAACAAATCAATAAATAAATCCACAAAGTTTACAGCAATATTTCTATCAGTATCTTCCCTCACATTTTGCTAGTTGTTATCAAAGGCTGTATTCAGGTTGCATTCTGTATTTATTCCCTGGAGATTAGTAAATTATGGTGTAGATTTGATTGTTTGTTTTGTGAGTCTGGTTTGTGCTCGTTTTGGTTTCTGTTTGGTCTGGATTTTTTTAAAATGCCACTACTATTTTTGTTTTTCTGAGTGAACAATTTGCAATAACCATGATTTAGAGGTTCAGTGTGCAAGAAGCACAGTCAGTTCTACTGCTACCTAAAAATATCAAACCCAACTAATCACTGGAAAATAGAAATAAATAGAATAAAAAAGCAAACAAACACAGACAAAAAACTCCAAACAGTACATTTTTCTTGTATTTGTTGTTCATGTCAGTATTCCAGGAAAAAAGGTTTAAAATCTCAAAAAAATGGGTATAAATAACTAGTTTCAGAATTGATCATGAGTTTCATGAACAACAGCTTGAAATCACTAAGCCTATAAGGAATATATTTTCTCTTTCCTTCCCACTTACACTCCCTTTCACACAGACCATAGCATACACAACCTAAACAGAAAGTCAAATTCCTATAAAGTAGAGCTTATCTTTAAAGAAAAAGATTTAGGTTTTTTGTTGGTTATTATCTAAGTCTGAAAAATAACCAAAAGAACATTTGAGGGGCAGCTAAATCCATAAAATTGCTTTGAAGTGCTAAGTGTGACCTAAGCACTGCTAAAAACATCTCTGCTTTATATCTTTAAAAGGTGATTATGACATTAAATTTTGCAAATCATGTAGCAAAGAATAATATTTTAACTTTTGTTTTATTCTCAATTTTATTTTAAAAGCTATATTTTAAACATGAAGAAAACCCACTACTGACAAGCATGCAGCTAGCAAAGGGAAGTAGTCCTTAGAATTTGAAGTTGTCATAGAATTCTGGTAGAGGATCCCAGAAAAATAATTATCTGCAAACAGACTGCACTCCACTCATACTTGACTTCTCACATTCGAGAAGGGGGGTGTGTGGGAGGGGTGTTCTTCTTCCACTTAAAGATTATTTTGCTAAATAATGCAAAATTGCCTGCAGATCTCATTGTTATTAAAGTCAGGAATGGATGGCAAATGGGTAGTATTTGGGCACTTGACAGTATTGATGTGAGAGGAAAAACACAACCAACCAACTAAAAAAAACACATACTACAATAACACAATGCTGGAAAAGCTTTTTCTTTGTCCAGGTGAAGATTGATCAAACGAGCAGCCTTGAAATATGTTCCACTTTGTTTTAGTGAATCACTGTTGCAATTTGCTTTACAGAAGAGTCGACTTGACAGCATTGAAGATAACTGCAGTATCCTACAGCTGTCCAATCACTCACTGCTTAACTCATTTTACCCCAAAATGCACCTTCTCAGTACTTTATTGTAATTGACATTTTTAAATACCTATACGCAGAATAAGATTTTAAAACCAAAAAAACAAACAAACAAACAAAAAAAAAAAACCCCAAAAAATAAAAAAAAAATAATAAAAAAAAAAAAACCCGAACCAAAACAACAAAGAAAAACCTCCCAAAAAGCCCAAAACCAAAATCAAAACACCCCATAGCTTGTAGCCACACAGTACTGGAAAGTAAAAACCCAGGCAGGCACAAGTCTAATTGCCAGTGAGTTTAGGAGACTTCTTCCCTTACAAGGTGCCCACAGTCTCCCAATAAATTCAAAGAGGATGATTGTGCAAGTTTTCCTCTGCTGCCATCAGGAAGCTGCATATGCAGCATTGAATTGCCAGCATCTTTTAAGAAGCAAGCAAAACTTCTCACATTTTGCAGCAGAGATACCAGTTTTCTCACAGATTTCTGCTTCCAAAACCAGTTTTTTTACCTCAAAACAGAAATGGAAGAGGAAGCCTGACCCACTATGTTTTAGAAAGCTTCATGACTTCTCTCCAGCCTCCAAAATTAAAGATTTCCAAAGAACCAAAGTACTCAAATACATAGAATAATGAAAAACTATCTAATAAGATAGCATTCTCAAACTATGTTTGAAGTAAGAGAGATTTCCATTGAGATGAAGCATATATTTCTACTAAAGGTCCTTTCAGTTCAAATGTTGACTTTCTGTAAAGCAGGGTACGTGGTTTAAATCTTAGATTAAGAAGCAGACACAAATCCTAAGAAGAATATAGGCATGGAACCTAGGAATGGAAGGATGGGATCAAGAACGCAAAGCAAGGCACAGCTGGAGCTGAATTTGGCAAAGGATGTGAACAGTATGAACAGCTTCTGCAGGTATGTTAGTCAGAAAAGGAAGACAAAAGGAATTCTACTTCCCCAATAAATCACAGAATCACACAATCATTTCGGTTGGAAAGGCCCTCTAAGATCATGGAATCCAACCCTTAACTGATCCACATGTCAACTAGACTATGTCACTAAGTACCATACCCAGTCACTTCCTTTACACCTCCAGGGTGGCTCCACCCTCTCCCTGGGTAGTCCATTCCAATGTTCAACCACTCTTTCCATGACAAAATTCCTCCTGATGACATGGAGGAGGCTGAGCTACTTGATGACTTTTTTGTCTCTGTTTTCACTGGTGAGTGTTCTTCCCTCATCTTTCAAGTCCCTGAACCTCAATGCAATACTTTGACCTCTACAAGATGTTTGATACTGTCCCCCCGAAACTTCCTTGCTTCTAAATTGGAAAGATGTGGGTTTGATGGATGGACCAGTCAGTGGAAAAGAACTTGGGAGGATAGTTGTATCCGAAGATGGTGGTCAACAGCTTGATGTCCAAACAGAGATGACTCACAAGAGGTGCCCCTCAATGGGTCATATCAGGACTGATACTGCTCAATACTTTTCATAAGGACACACTGTGATCAAGTGCAACCTCAGCAAGTGTGCAGCTGAGTGTTGCAGTTGATACGCTTGACAGAGGGGGTGTCATCCAGAAGGATATTGTCAGGCTTGACAAATAGGCTGTTGAAACTTCATGAAATTCAGTCAGGCCAAGTACAAGGTCCTGCAACTAGGTCAGAGCACTCGCTGATAGCAGCTCATGCTAAGGAATGAATGGACTGAGAAAAGCCCTCTGAAGAAGGATCCAGGAATAGTGGTGAATAAGATGCCTGGATGCCTGTAAATACACCTTGTCTGGATGTGAGCAGGCAATGTGTACTTACAGTCCAGAAGGCAAATCATATCCTCAGCTACATCAAAAGCAGTGGGACCAGCAAGGTGAGGCA
The DNA here is from genome assembly GCF_052056855.1 of Sturnus vulgaris. Taxonomy (NCBI): domain Eukaryota; kingdom Metazoa; phylum Chordata; class Aves; order Passeriformes; family Sturnidae; genus Sturnus; species Sturnus vulgaris. The sequence continues at coordinate 93,191,830 of NC_142245.1, read as the reverse complement.
GGGGTTATCCCTCTGCTCTTGTAAGACCCCAACCAGAATGCAGCATCCAGGCCTGAAGGCCCCAGCACAAAAACATCACAGATCTCTTAGAGCAGGTTCAAGGGCAGGCCATGAACCACCTTTCCTGTAAAGAAAGGCTGAGAGAGATTTGGGTTGCTCATCATAGAGAAGGTTCTAGGGAGATCCCACTGGGGACTTTCAATACCCAAAGTATAAGAAAGATGGAGACAAATTCTTCATTAAGGTCTCAAGTGTTAGGGAGAGTGACAAGGTTTTAAAGCATTTGACACTAGAACAGGTGGCTCAGGGAAGTTGTGGATGTCCCATCATTGGAGACATTCAAGGTCAGGTTTGACAAGGCTTTGAGCAATCTGATCTAGTAAAAGATATCCCGGCTCATTGCAGGGGATTGGAACTAGATGAGCTTTAAAGTTCCTTCCAACCCTAACTATTCTATGATTAAAATGCTCAACTTATAGACAGCTAAGGTAGTCCTTCAAATTGCATTGTAAAGTCAAAGAAGGCAAACAGACACTTCTGCTTTGAGATTATTTCTCTAATATTAACACAAGCTTCTAATGTTAATTGGCTTTTGAAATATTCAATGATTATAATCTTCTATGAATAGCTCTGTATCCAGCTATCACAAATTTAAGGAGCTAGTCAGGCAAGGGTCACCCTAGCTGCTGGGTAGTACACAGACCAGTAAAGGATTTCACAGTCAACAGTTCTCTGGAGACTTCTAATGAAAGCTTTGATTAAAACAGGCAATTTTGAAAACTAATGCCGTATCAGGAGAAGTAACTGTTTTATGCATGCCATGTTTTATGACTGTGAAGCCCTGTAATCTAGTACTGCCATCCTCAGTAACAGACCATAAGCTTTGTAAAGGGCTTGCAAGGCCTCAGGACCGATTCTTTCTACAGTCAGGCTCACCCTGCATGAAATTCTCAAACTTGCCTGCAGCTTTGCTTTACTTCATTTAGCTGTGATAGCAATTTCTCTAATTTACTGGCTGTCTAAAGCTAATTTGGTTTCCTCTGTTTTTTTCCTTCTTTTTTTTTTTTTTCTGATGGTACAACCAGAGTTTTAAATGAATAGCTGTAACAAACAGCTACAGTCTATGCAGAACAAGTATTTTGCAACTGGCACAATGACATGGTTCAGAGAAATACAAGCTTGCTTTGAGTCTTTGAGAAGTAGAGATAAGGGATGAAGTCCAGGGAAATACACGTGCACGAAAAGTAAGAGATGAGACAAAGACTTGGCACTAGGTATCTCACAGTGATGATCAACTCACTCATAGTCAACCACAGAAAAGCAGACCCAGACAAAATTGAGTTTAGAAATAACAAAAATACAAAGGAGTTGTAGCTAGCATGCATGGGACACCATATTAAGTCAGTATGGTGGAACTGTAGACCATGGAAAAAAGAGAAAACATAAAATAATTTTAAGTAAGAATAACCTCAAGTGCATCCTAAACTGAGGAATAAGAAAATATCAACTAGTAGACTCAGATGAGCAGGGGAAGGATAATCATAATACAAGGAAAAAGAACAGAAACCAATAATTGTTTGTTCAACTATAACCTCCCTCTTGTTCTTTTTTTCTTTTGTGTAAAAATTTTATCTGGACTATTAATGAGTAAATACCCAAGACTGATTACTCTAACAATTTTGGGTTTGCATACATACACACGGAAAGAATGCTGACTTTTTCATATCCAAAACTGCTGCTTTAACCTTCTTGTGACTTCAGGTTTACAATCCACTGACATAACACATCAAATACATTCAAGGAGATTATGTGACCTTCCATGCTTCCCATAGCCCTTTTCAAGTCAATCCTATAAGCCAACTTCAAAAAACCTTAAGGTAAGATTTCTCGAAAGTATTCCAAGCATAGATAATTCCATAAATGTTTTAGGAAGTCTTCCAGTATATATAAGATAAAAGATTTCAAAGTGTTAAAGGATATAAATACAAAATACAGTTAACAAGTATTCTAAATGGTTTTGCAGACTCATTTATAGCAACACATATACCTAATAAAGTTAATGAGATTACTTGGATGAAGTAACTATATTTAGATATTCAATACGCAAAGTAGTCCAATAGATAGTATAAAAACATGGAGGTGAGGATCATGTGATAGATTTATCATGTGATAGAACAAATCTCAAAAGTTTCAGTTAAAATGTAACATCTACATGATGTGTACTACAAGCAATCTAGCCCCTTTCTTCAAAATTAACAAGTTAGTGACATACCAATTACTTTCTTCATTACTAAGCAAGATCTAAGTTTAGTAAAAGATTAGACATGCCTTTTTTGATGAGTACATTTTGTTGCAAACTTCCATCTATTTGCCTTATTATCCCAACTGCAAAAGAAAAACTTGGAATGTTATGTAAATGCATCCTTCAGTATATGGGAAGGATATGAAAAAGAAAGTAATTCAAAGTGCAATTATTAATGGATTAGTTATACAAGAGAAGATGAAAAGCAAGGTATGTGACTGTATTTATTTGCTAACTATCCATCTAACACAGCAAATTATACAACCTTTAATTAATCAGGATAACGGCTGCTGGCTACAGTGCTAGCAAATCCAACTTCCCATTTTCTATCTCAATAACCCACAGGGGTTTATTCCAGAAATACTAATTCAACCCTGCATCACATTACACCTTCTGCCAGTTTCAAAGAATAAAAATCTGGAAACAATGATTCCAGATGAGATAGAGATTTTTCCATTTTCTTTTATTTTTGCAACAAAAGACATAAAATCCCTAAGTCATCTTTGCCATTTCAGGCAGATTCATAATAAATACAAAGTAGTTATCAACAGTAACTCTTAGTAAGCTGCAGAGGCTGTTTTATAGAGGCAGAAATATAGTTTTCATAATAAAAAGTGATATTACTTTAATGGAAAATAGATAGCAAAAAATATAAGCAATATAAAGGCTACAACAAACCAGAACTTGTATGGCTGGAAATGCATTTTTGTTATCTGAGAGTTGGAAAGCCCATTAGAACTTCTCCTACTTTGTGCTGGTCAAAGGAAAAAATAACTTGCTTTACAAATAAGGCCACAAATGAAGCAAGTCATAGTCATTCATTAAAATTTAGGTAAATTACAGTTGTATTTAATTTGCAACCATCTGAATCTAAGTTAACACTACTGAGTATATCCAGTAACAAGAAATTAGGATCTAACTTTTTAACCAAATAGAAGCCTGGCAATAAATGCATCAAAAATCTCCTGTGAGTAGTTTGGCAACATACTCAAGATACTGGCATTATTTTGATTCCCACATTAGTAAAAAGGAATACACTAAGTCCAGAACTGAAAGTTCAGGCAAAATGGAGTTTGAAATGAAAACAGGCTTCTTTAACTACTGGCATGTTGATATTTGGGACAAACTTGCTGTTTACAATAAGTACAGAGTGAGTAAGGAAGGACACAGGCTGCTTAATTAAAATTCTATCTCCATCAAATCTGCGAGGCTATGAACAAAAAGCTATCCCACCAAATCTCATTTGGCTGTAAAACAGAACAAACAAAAATGTTAATTCTGTTAAGTCACATTGAGTGGCTTGTTTCAGAAAAGCACTTGGAGAGGAGATGAATTCCTTTAATTCCTTATGTAGATGAATTTAAAAAAACAAACAAACAAAAAACCCCCCGCAATTTTACAATTATGGAAGTTTTGATAATGCTTGTTTATCAAATTATTTCAGCTACAAAATAACATATTTTAACTTAAAAAAATAAAGTCCAGATAGAAGGACTAGAGCATTTTGAAGAGGAAAGTTAGTCTCTTTCTATTCAGTAGGAGTGAGGTTTGCTTATTTTGGGGTTTTTTTGTTTGTTTGGAGTTCTTTTTTTTTAAGCTACCTACAACACTATCTACAGGATTTTTGGATAATGCTGCATGTTTCTCCTGGTATGACAGAATTAAATTTCTTCATAGTAGTTAGAATGGGGTTTTGAAATTGTGATGAAAACAGTTTTGATAACACAGGGATGTTTCAGAAATTTCTGAGCAGCCCTTACCTGGCCTGTGTGAAGGCCTTTTCTGTCTTGTCAATGACCAGGCTGGAAGTGCACAAGATGGTGGGAGAGAACACAGGTGGGACTGCTGACATCAACTCACCAAAGCACTATTCTGTACAATATAGTGTCATGCTCAGCAATCTAATGGGCAGGGTTGGAGTCTGGCTGGGGCTGCCATTGCTCTGGGATGTTTGGAGTGATGGCATTTCTCTTCCCCAGCAACCATAGACAGAATGGGGTTCTGCTTTTGTGGATATGTATGGACACCTGCCTACTCATAGGAAACAGTGAATGAAATCCTTACTTTGCTTTGCTTGCAAACATAAATTTTGCTCTAACTATTAATCTGTCTTTAACTCAACCCACATTTTTTTCACTTTTACCCTTCCAATTCTCTCCCACATTCCACTGTGGGGCTGGTGAGCAAGTGGCTGCATGGTCCTTAGCTGCCCCCTGGGGCTAAATCACAACAATAAACTTAATACTTATTCAGATGAGGCAATGACTGAACTTAGATAATTGTGACATTTCAGAAAACTCTTGAAGTGTTTCTCACAAGTTAATATTAGTCACACTAACACACATCAATGAAGACAGACAAGAAAGAACATGAAACTGGATATTAATATCAGCACAGTTGGGATGATGATCTCTCAGGATGTAGCAGCAGCATGAAACCACTGTAGTAAATTATTTAGGCTATACAGAAAGAGAAACCTGTTACAACACCAAGTTTCCACTTCTGTTCTTCAGGATAGAATGAACTGTTCTGGTTTAGGACTGGCACCTCATAGTAGCAGAGGACCAACTCCTTAATATTTCTCTCTAGTAAGCCATTTTTACCAAAACATTTTCCTTTTTGGGTTCGTGATCTCAAATAGTAGCAGAAGTAAGAATTTTGTGGAGGGAGGTTATGAGTCCACTAAATCATTACAAGGTATGAACCACCAACAGTGTCTTTGTTACTGATTCATGTACCAAGGACAAAGATCACAGTAGCTCTTACATGGATCAGTAAGTCACCAGAAGGCACAAAATAATCCCTTCTGGAATCAGATGCTGTCAAAAAGACAGTTCCAAGAACTTATCTTAAAGCATATAATTACTTTTGCAAGGGCTACCAGCCACAGGAAGAATGTCTTTCCCTCATTAAGGATCAAGCTAGAAAGACTGAGCCTGTCTGAAAGCTGGGAAGCAGAACACAGGTGACATAGCTTACAAATTGACTAACATAATTGCCATAACATAACAGTTATTCTTCCTCTAGGTACAAAATTTAGGGGTTGATAATGAGACCTACAACATTTAATTTAATTTTTCAGACAATTCAAGTAGGGCGTATTCCATCACAATTTTCAATACAGTATCCTTTTGTCTAGGAAATAATTTCCTACTTCTTCTTTGGAAATTTCTGCCCTTAGACATTTTAAGAAAATAGCATTCCAGATTTCTGACTCCTGGTCCTTTGAATATTGCTGAAATGCAATATTTAAGTGAAAGGATTTTCCCTTCTTTAACCAATTCATACACTTCGGAACACAAGCAGACTATTTTACCTATCTCTCCTCACAAACACTGCATTTCGTTTTTCAGAAGTTTTCTGAATATATGTAGAATTAAATATAATTTTCTTTAGCTGATATTGTTAAAATTTTTTTGATATCTAAATCATTGATATTCTAGATTAGGTAGCAGACGTCTTACAGAATAGGTTCACAGCCCTGCTAGACTTCTTCTGCCCTGAGATTTTGCTGCTACTAATTATGGCATGGTGTGATACATGAAATATCAAGGGGTTTTTTTAACTGCATTATGATTTCTTTCCTATATGTCATCATTAACAGTCATTTATATGATATCCTTACAAAAAATGTTATTTTAAAGAAAAATTGCTAAAGAAAGAGAGAGAAAAAATTTTCATTTTGTAAGGACTGTAGTTGACAAAGGAAATCTATATCCAAATTCATTCTTAGAAAACAATCACATTCACTCCAGAGATGTACAACTACAAATTTCAAAAGGACAAAAGTCCTTTTACAGTCTCCACTTTCACTATTTCAAGTTTTTGGTTTATTTCATCATGTGCATACACAAACACATATTCATAAAAGGTTCAACAAACAACTTAGTTTGGAAAATCTACCAAAATAGCAAGAGGTATTTAACTAAAAATGGAAACATATCAGCATGTTAGAAGGTCTTTTGGCAAATTAAAATAACAGAAAAAACTGTCAATATTACATTTACAGCAGCAGCAGCTTTTACTACAGTATTAATTTTAGTTATGTTTTCTTACCAAAGGAAAGCTTTAAAATGGGTAGTCTGTACTTTTAACATTTAAAAATATTAAACTCATAGAATTCACACTGCTTCTTTCTCCAAAAACCACAGCAGAATATAAAATACTACAGGTTTTGGAGTGATAAACTGAATTCTTCCCAAAATCCACACAGGAGAATATAGAACGAAAGGCCTAACTCTCGATTTCATTGTTAGATACTCATTAGAATATTTTGGAGCTTTTCTAAGCCGAGTATACTAATCCACTGATGTTCATAAATCATTCACAGTTTCACATCACTGGAACAATCAAAATTGTTCCAATGATTGAATCTGCTTACAGAAGGATTCCCTGCCCATGGTGATGGTGGGGTTTTGAGATAGATGATTTTTACAGTTTCTTCCAATATTCTATGATTCCATTAAAATTAAATATTGCTTAACAAATAGATAAAAGAGGATCCATGACTAAACCACAGAGATTAACTGGCAATGATTGAAGATTCAGGAGACTACTCATCTCGCACTGAATAGCAGGGAATCATTATGCATACAAGTTGCATAGAGTTGGTATTTTCTTGCCAATTTAGCTTCCTACTGTGAACTTGAAATATTTACCTCAGATTATTCATTGGATTATTCATCCATCCCCAGAGAGTAACTACTCTCATCATTGTGTCACAGTTTGTTGGGAGAGTTACACAGCCATTAACCAGACTCAGGGACAAGGAGTAGGAAGCAGTTCAAGCACTGACCAAACGACAAGCAAACTTTTACTCTTAAAATTAAGTGCAGAAAAGGTATTTTGATACTTGAGGGAGGGAAACAAGCAAAACCCAAAAAACATTAGCTTGAGTCCAGAAGTCGATTATCTTCATGGAGGTTCATGTTGACTGGAAAAATCACAGTGTCAGGAAAATTACCTTGGCAAACTCACAGAACAATACTAAATTGGTAGGGGAAATTTTTCAATTTTTTTTGTTTATTTTATTGAACCATAAAAAAGCCAACCAAACACAATAACTGCAAAAATCAAACCAAACAAATAAAAACAAACACAAAACAAAAACCAACCAAAGCAAAACAATCTCTCACAAGGTAACAGACACTCACGAAGAACAAGACCTGCAAGAGATGAATAAACTAAAAAATTTCTTCAAAGGCTATACATCATGGAAGTGCATCACTGCTTTCTGCTATTGATGTCAAAAGGGATTTAAAAAGAAGGTTTGGGAAGGTGCATAAGGGAGACTGAGGTGACTGACAGTATAAATGTTAATGCTGGGTGTGAGCAGAAAGCTTTGAGAAATCAAAGAACAAAAGAAAAAAGGAAATATGGCCTGCAGGCAAGTAGAATAGAAGGACATTCTTCGTGAGCTCTTTTTCAGACAAGGAATAGTTGCTGCTGTAGAACAGAGGTCATGGAAAGGTATGAACAAACACTAAGCCCTGTACATCTGGTTTGTCATTTAAACAATATCCACCAATTCTACACTAAAAAATATGTTTAGAAACAACAAAAACAACCACATACACACACACACACAAAGCCAAAACAAAAACAACCCCCAAAGAAAACAAAACAAACAAACACTAAACCAAAAAAACCAAAACAAAACAAAAAAAATCCAAAACCATCCAACCAACCAACCAAATAAAACCCCTTAAAATGAACCACGTAATATTAACCTTACAGGGCATCTTAATGTTTAGTAGCAGACACTAGTGTATCCAAATATAAGCTAAACCCCACGATGTTTCATTTGTGTTGATGACTAGGACCACACTGTGAATGAGTTCTGCACTTTTGCCACTTGACAAGTGGCATTTTTGCCACTTCACAGCTGGATTCCCTGAATGGCAGGCCATGCTACTTTAATAGAAGACCACTAAATTATAAATATGCATAACAGTTCAGATAACTGCTGTAGCTTAAAGAGCATTTGTCTCTATGGCCAAACATAAGCAAGTTTTCTGTATGGGAAGAATACTTCTGAGTTTCCAAAGAAAACTACTACAATGATACAGTAATGCTGATTTTTTAATTCTGTATGTAGCTCTCAAAGCACCCTTTAAAAAAATGGGGTTTTAACTTCATTCTAGAAAAGCAGGAATTAAACCGATTTTACCAGGGAATTAGGCAAAATTGCACAAGTCCAAGTACTTTGTTTTCTCCTTTGGCAGTCCCTCCAAAGCCTAAACATATTCCTATGATGTAAACCACTGCAATTATAAAAAACAACCACATATTAGAGAAAGAGGAGCTATCCCTCAATTTTCCAATTCCATTGATAAAAAAAAGTTATGTTTATATATGAAACAGTGATTGTAATAATCAATAAATCTTTTAACATTTTAAGCTGACTGATGTTATAAACTGAATTTACTACTTCTGAAGTTCATAGTTTTTTTCACTGATACAATCTTATGTTTGAAACTTCCACAGATAATTTAATTTCTAGAAAATATGAACAGTTCAAGTTTCCACCAGTACCAGAACTTAAGAGAGCTGATGTGATCGCTGAGAAAAATTAAAGTATTATTAATTAAAAATATTAGAGAATCTCAGAAACTCACATATAAATCTGGTGAAGGAATGATCCAGTGAAGAAATCTACATTTCAGCCTAAGAATTCAGTAACTGCCCAACTACATTAGTGTCTTGTTAAACTCTCTGATCTACTGCAACAAAGATCTGATTTAGTTAATGCTAATATCCACATAGTATATGGATGACAGCAGGTTAAGTCATGTAAATACTACCAATCTTCAAGGGTTTACAGCATCATAATGTTGTTTCACTAGCTTCATTCTTATTTCTCCATGTTAAAAACACAAAGGATCCAGTTATGACATTGCTACACAGGAAATGAGGTCATAAATGGAGAATATACTGTGTTAAAGGCATAGGTCAGAACCTCAGCACAGGGATGGGGATAAAATATTCTCTCTCTGCTAGGGATACCAACTTTGGGTATAATAACTTCAGAGGCCATTCGATCACCATTGAAGTGGTTCACTTGCCTTGTTTCCTGGTTTAGTGCCCTACTGAGTTTTTCAAGCTCTATATCCTGAACCCATATTATCCCAAATTCTCAGCTGGCAGCAGCAATCAGTAGCACTTCAATGCTCCCCTTGGTTCCAACTGAACAGCAATTCACTTACTCAAGAGAAGAATGAAAGAGCTGGCCAATACCAGGGATAGGCTTATAGTTTAGGAAGGCAAACTAGCCAGGGATGGGTAGCTGGCAGAGTGATTATAAAGACTTCTACTGACTGGTAATATCTGGTCTGTATTCCCCTGTCCTAGAGGAACTGAACACCTGTGTTAAACTCACATGTGACACCGAAGCCAGAAGATGTTACAGATAGTAACAAGTAGTCTAGGGAACAGTTAGGAAGTTCTTAAACTGTAGGGCAAATCAGCTGGCTGTTGCAGCAGAGATCAATCCAAGCCTTCACAAAAATAAACCTAACCCTTTACTGCTACAATTCCTTCTAGAACCATCAGTATTCACTGCCTGTGTCTACACTGAAATGCTGAATGTCCCTGAGTGACATTCACCACTTTTTCCAGATCTGGATGTCACATTTTGAAGTCATTTTAAAGTTCATTGACAATGCCAGGTTTACATCCCTAAATCTGAAAGGGGGCAGTGTTGTTTAACCAGAAAGTGGTGGTGTCTGTCACTGTTAATTACAGCTCTTCCTGCTGGGGTTTTTACAAGAAAGTAGGCCAGCAGGAAGTGTCATTATATTACAGCCTGTGGCTCCATGCATGTGTTCCTAAGTTGACAGTCAGGAGATGTCCTTTAGCCTTTTTCACTGTACTTTTCAATATGAAAAACAAGATACTCAGATTGCATAAAAGGATGAAATATGCTATTGCATGCATCTCATAGAAGAGAATAATAAAGGTGCATAGAAAGCAGCTTCCTATTGAGGCTATAAAAACAGGTCCTGGTGTGTTCATGATTTCTGATGTTCCTTTTCAATTTACCTAGAAAAGCTTATAAAGACTGTGGTAATGAAACTTAGTCGTTTCTCACAGCCCCCATATTAGTTAAAAAAATAAGAGACTGATTAGCTAACTTACCAGTGATAAGGTTTGAGGGACAAAGAAAAGGGGGAATAGCTGCCAAGGAGAGACATTCTGTGAGTTACCCAGCCAAAGAGAAAAACTTCAAAGCAAAAAGTTTGAGCTATTCATGACACTGTCCTTTGCACCTATGTAATCCTCTCAATATGCATATTGAATTCAAAAAGAAACTTTAAAAAACACTATAATTTCAAAACATTAATGAGATATGAAAGATACGTATCAATATGGAGTAGACATTGTCATTGTCAGGAATGGGAGGTAAAGTTTCAACAGTCCTATAAATGATCAAACATGATCAAACTCACCAAACATCTGAAGGTACCTCTGGTCTCTAAGGTATTGTGACTTTCTCAAAAGTGGTCACTAACGTAACAGACTTACACACTTGCAAATTCTCTTCCTAGCAAAGAGCTACCATCAAACCATACTACTTTCTACATTCAGTTTCACATCAACTGTATCAATAGAAACATTTCAAACACTTAACTGCTTTTAGGCAAATTTTTCAGAATAAACATTATGAGTCAGGGATTAGATCTATGAAATCATGGAAAAAATCACTTGGAGTTTGAGAAGTAATCTCAAAATAAGCCTTCTACAGCTTTAAGTATTAGAAGACCTGTATTTTCCATGAAATTAAAAAAAACAAAACAACAAAACAAAAACAAAACAAAACAAAACAAAAAACAAAACAAAACAAAACAAAACAAAAAAAAAAAAAAAAAAAAAAAAAAAAAAAAAAAAAAAAACCAGTAAAAATATCCAAACACGCTCAAAACCCCAAAACAACCGAAGTAACACCACATTGGAAACAATCCTGAATTACAGCCAAAACACCCTTAACACCCTTATAATCCAACAAGCAAATTACTTAATATCACTGTCCCTGTTAACTTTCCCCAACAAAGGCTGCAGTTCTCATAAAACCATTTTCTTAATACTTTGAGCTAAACGAAAGGTATCGAAAGGTATCATTCCAGTTTAATGAGCATAGTTCTTGGTAGACACAAGAAATGCTTGGCCTTATTTCTAAGAAGAACTGAGTCATCACTGCAGTCTAACACCTTCCACAGAGTAAGTTTCAACTGCTTTTCTTGTTTGTTTTTAATTTTATATATACATATATTTTTGTTGTCATTTTTTAATTTATAGTTTCCACGAGAAGAATAATGATTCATTTTCAAGACCAGTTAGGATCCATATCTCCTCTCATATTTATCATTACACCCCTTGAGTTAGACATTGCCTAAAGATGCTTCAAAAATCATTTAGGAGATAATAAGAAAGCCATTAAATGAATCCATCTCTGAATCCAGCTTTGGAGACCTGACAAATTTTGTTTAAAAATTCCATCAGAAATTGCAGTATCAGTTTAAATTAAACTTAAAATTCAAAACTACGGCCAAGATGAAGTAGCATTTTAAATATGCTACAAAATAAACCCCACAGTTCATGCAATACCAGCTGATTACTCAACATGAAGACATTTCAACATGAAAAAACATGTGCTAAGTACAGCAAACACTCAGCAAGAAGAGTTCTTACCTTCATAGATAGCTTTGAAGCCTTGGGCACTGACAGCAAAATCTGTGGTGAAACAGAGGGTGAGGATAGATCCTGTGCTCACAATAGATGATGGAAGCTGAAATCCAGATAACCTGTCCAATAAAAAGGCACAAATTACTAACACTTTTTATAATAAAGCCCATCAATAGATGTAATGAGCACTATGATAAACATCATGTTTTTACATCTGAACTGAAAACACATTATGAGCTTTATCTTGATGCATCTCTAAACATTCACTGCAAAATTTCAAACATGTCCTTGACCTTTAACACTCTCCTATGTTAAGACACCTAAACACTCTCCAGAAAACAATGAAAGAAAGACCTGTTTGTACCCACTAAAGACATTTTTTTTTGGTGTTAGGACTCATTTTAAGATGAAGACAGGTAAATTTAGGACACCTAGAAGTAGACAGTCGAGCCTTGACTCACTCAGAGATACTTACTACAATTTGACTAGCTTAGACTATCCTGTCTAACCTCCAGGTGCTGCTTCAGAAAAAAACATGGATGTCATATGTTCAGTGTGATAAACATTAACTGACAAGAAAACAAACAAAACCACCACACTTCCATTCAAGAGCTTCAGAAGAAATCACCTTGCATTTCCCCTCTCACTAGTATTCTTATCTTTACATAGAAAATGGAATTTTAGATAAGTTATAATTACATTGCATTATTGATTATAAGATAATTTCCCAAGATCTGGATGTTTTTGAGAGAAAATTGATTGAAGTGTTCAGATCCTTTACTGAAACACCACTAAACACAATTTGTTAGACCTGACTGATACTCAGTTTTAATGATTCTTTTCTTTTAAATAAGATATAAAACACCCTTACTGTACCACAAAAACAAAACTATACTGGTAGCTTAACTAATCCCTAGTTAATGTTTGTTTTGTGAAATAAGGATACATGATTGAGTATGTATAAGATAACCCTTCCAGAAAACCAGCTTTTGTTCTAATTTCACCCTGAAAGAACTTCTTAGACATTGAAACAGATCATTTAAAAAAAAACCAAATAAACAAACACAAAAATCCCACCAAAAAATCCCCTTTTTTTAAGATCTAGGTGGTTAAGACAATCCATGTCTTTAAAAAGAAAAAAAAAACAAAAAACCAAAACAAGCAACCACCTTGCCCTTGAAATTTGTGGTACAATTATGTTATAGTTGGCATCCAGAACTGCAGAAGAGAAATACCTGTAAACAAAATACTAGTAGAGCAGTGACACTGAACTAGATTTTCTATGCAAAATTAAGTTTATTAAAGACCACTTTCATATATATAAACGTATAAGAAGAACTCCATGCTGCAATTACACCCGTCAGGTGTTTCCCCATTACTTGCCAATTCTGAGCTTTGGAAAACAAATATAAGAGTCAGAGATCAAAGCAAGAAGAGCCTTAAATACAGATAAAGGCATACAGTCAAGGCAACATAAGTAAAAAAAAAAAGCTTTCTGCAATTTCTTCTTTCATTTTAAACAGCATTGTCTCCCATGTGGTAATTAGCTGTTTGCTCTAATCTTTTTACCTTCTGTGTTCTTGTCAACCTAATATTCCTATTCTTTTCCACCTCATTTACTCCAATTCCAGAAACAACCAGGTTGATTTTCCCCTCAGTCTTCGAACTGCAGAACTACCATAAGGCTTGCCACATCTTATGTTCATGCTTTTGTATGTTCTCTCACCTTAACCAGACGTTGCAGTTTTTAGGGAAATGTGCCTCTTGTTCTATTTAATAAATTAGAGTGGTTATCTCTTCTGCCCTATATCTGGAGTGTACTCTTGGACAGTTCATTATTAATTTAGGTATATATTTTCTGATCTTACTTATATGTCTCTGTCTTCTTTGAGAAGTGATTCAAAGAGTTCTTGTTTTAAGGAATGGACTTTGGGGTACAGGAAACTACCATGCATTGTAGGGGAAGAAAAGAAAATTGGCTTGAGTCAGAAGCAGCAAGCCTCAACATTTCACATAAGATGGGAGAAGTAAAAAAAGACCTCACAATTAAAAGACCCAAAAAAAGTTATATCAGAGCAGAACTACAAAGCTTTTGCTCTCTCATTCCTGTTTTCCCCACCTGGTCTGGATTTGGTTCATATAAATGAACTTATCTGAGCTGTGAGTGGACATTCTGAGTTATTGATATGATTTCTACACCAACCTTCTTTGATTCTGTGTCACTCTTACAATATGGATTTTTAGGAACCAAATAATTTTTTTCTATAGCATCCTCCTTGAAATACCAGAAGATCATTCTTTAGGCTGACATCACAATTAGCTTTTAAGGAAGACAAATACATTCTTTCATACCCTAACTCAGTTCACTTAAAGGTTTTGCAGACTTACAGGTGTGAGAGACTGGAATGTTAATGGTTAATGACTTAAAACATTCTTGCCATTTGCAGAGGCATCAGGGTGCTTTGCCATGCCAGGTTTGCACACTTGCCCACCCAAGGGGGACAAGAAGAGTTATATGTGTGCTGGGTTTTGAGCCAGGTAAGGGAGAAGGCAGGTAAGAAGCAGACCCTGCAGAGGCAGGGCAATGCTCTTTACCATTAACGTCCTCCTGTTTCACAACTGGCACAGCTGTAAAAGTGCCCCATCTACCTTCCCTGAGGAAGGCGCTGGGATTTACATCCACAGGGGATGTTCATACGTAGGCCTGAAGGTTTTTGTCCCTCCTGACAGGGCATAATTGGCTCGACCATGCTGACATGAGAGGCAATGTCTTGGAAGGTTTCATAAACCAACAGCTCCAGAAGCATCCAGACTCAGTTCTGGGGGCTTCCCCCAGAGGACTGTGCAAGACCTGTGGTGCTGCAACAGTGCAAAAAGCCCATCCCCAGGGGTGGTACCTGGTCCTTCCACCTAAAGCTGAAGTTAACCCATTGAGCTTGTGTTTCATTGGCTTCCCCCACCTGCAACAGACCAAGGCAGCAACCATGACTCTGACCAAGAGACAGACAATCAAGTCTCATTGCTGGATCCATGGGCAGTGGTGTCTTTCTACTCTTATTCTCTCCTTCTCTCTTTCTTTTCTGTATACATTTTCTAAAATGTTCACTTCATGCTTTTACATTGCTATATTACTAAAGATAATAACAACCAAAAGAGCTACATACCTGCTTTCATTTGCAACACAATTGTTCTAAAATAAACCCTACACATATAAACACCAGTCACTCAGTTTTGCTTAACTCTAACCTCCCCCAAGGTTTCTATTAATAAGAAACTGGGTTACCCTCATCTTCTAGGATAGGTTTTAACTATAGGAAAAGGCAAATATGAGAGGAAACCTCAAGTATGTCAATTTGAAAGGCATTTTATCAAGATCTTTACATTGCACTAATCCAAAAACAGCTTCCAGGAAAGACTTTAATAGAAAGTTCATCAACCTGCCTAGGTGCCTCTGTGTCTTGCCTGCCTGGCCATCCCTAGGCAGCCACTCTGCAGGTGAAAGGACGGGGGTGGCAGTGGCAGGAGCTTCCCCTTCCTGGTGCCACACACAAAGAGAAGCGTTAACAGCACCAGTGCCATGGCAGCCACTGCTGCCCTCACAATGACAGCAGGGCCGCCTGGCCAGCAGGGGAGCGTGACAAGTGCATGATTCCCCGACGTGGAACTTAGACAAAATCGACTTCTCGGCTCTGAGAGATTTTGCAGAAGTCTTTATATTAGTGGAATTTATTAACAATGGTACCTACAAACAGCCCTTTTTCTTCTAGTCAAAGAGGAGGGAGTGCAGACATGTGAGGGAAAACAACATGGTGACACCAAGGTCAGTGGAAAAAAAAGGAGCGAGAGAAGCTACTTCAAGCATTGGAGCCAAGATTCTTCTGAAAGCCATGGTGAGGACTATGGTAAAACAAACTGTTCCCTTGTAATGCTTGAAGTCCATAGGGAATGCAGAAATCCGCTTGCAGCCCGTAGGAAAAGTGCTCATGCCGGAGGGGGTGGATGTCAGAGAAAGCTGTGGTTTAGTGGGAGACCCGAATAGAGACAGAGGGCCCCTGCTTCCAGAGATAGAGAGAGAGCCCTTCCTTCCAAACTAGAGCAGCCTGTCCTTAAAAGACTGCACCCTGTGGACGAGAGACCCATGCCACAACATTTTTGGGATGACTGTTTGCCCATGGGAGGGACCCCAGAGCATATTAGAAAACCATGGCTTAACAGAAAAAAGTGTCCTGTCCCTGGGCAAGCAGAAGATATTGACTGACGAAATGAGGAAAACCCCAACATCCTGTGTCCCTGTGCTGTCAGTGGGGAGGGAGGGGCTGGGGGGAAAAAAATGGTGTTTTAAAGGCTTATTTTACTTCTCATTAGCCTTTTCTGGGTGTGTTAATAATAAATTTACTTTGTACCTTTAAATTTGAGCCTGTCTTGCCCCTAGAGTGTTTTTTTTCTCCCAAACCTTATCTCAACTCATGACCCCTTTGTTAGTTTTTTCCCCTCTCCTTTACCCAATTGTAGCAGGAGAGGGTAAGTGAATGACTTCTGTGGTTGCCTAGCATTTGGCCAGTGTTACACCACAGCACTCACTAAACCTCCTCAACAGGATGGGAGGAAAAAATAAGTCAGAAATGTTCCTGGGTCAGGATACAGACAAGGAGATCAATTACTAATTATTGTCATGAGCTAAATAGATTTGACTTGGGGAAAATTAGTTTATTTTATTACCAACTAAAATATGACTGGACTCTGAGAAACAAAGGTAAATTCATCAAAACCCTTTCTCCCCAGGCTCAACTTCATTCCTTCCTTTCCCAACTACTCCACCTCTTCCCTTAGCCAGTGCAGCGAATGGGGGCTCATCCACAGCTGCTCTGCAGCTTCTGCCCCATCAGAGTTTTACTTTGCTCCAGCGTGGGCTTTCCCCAGGCTGTGGTATCTTCAGGAAATCCTCAGGTATCTTCAGGTAGCATCCTCCTCTTGCTCCACCACTGCCTCTTTTACAGGCTGCAGGGGAATCTCTGCTCCGGTGCCTGCAGCACCTCCTCCCCTTCATTCTCACACCTTGGAGGTCTCACAGGTCTTTCTCGCACTTGTTTTTCCTCTCTTTTTCTCTCTGGTGTTTTCTCTCCTTTCTTACATGTGTTTCCCGGCCGTGGCCCAGCTGTGTCCTCCCCTCTCGGAGCCCCCACAGCCCCCGCTGGGAGCCTGGGCACCCACACCCTGTACAGCCCTTATGATACACCACAGAACACTTCAGGGCACCTCCATTTATTAATTAAAAAGTCAATTACTATGCTATCTTACTAATTAGCAATTAGAATCAGTTTAAACTACCTCAATATCTGGACACAAGAGAAGCTACCTCAGTTATTTACCAGGTGATGACTCCAATTATTTCCACAGAAAACAGCAGCAGTGTCATGACAGCAAATTTACAGGACACATATCCATAACATGACCTTTTACAAAGCCACTTGCTGTCAGCAATAAGAGTTATCCACAGGGAAAGACACCAAATGGTACTTAAAGCCAAAAGATCAACACATCCATTCCAAAAAACCAGGCTTTTACCTGCCACATGTGAAATCACTGAAGTCTTATCTTAATAATTTGCATCCATTGTGTTGCCTAAAGGAAGTGGTGATTTAAAATCTTAGACAGCATCTCATACATAAAGGTAGCAGAAGAAGCTACTATAAGATTAGTACAAGATCCAAAATTTATAATTGATTTTCTATCACAGAAGATAAATATATATTTAATTTATATTTAGTCTCACTGTCCCCAGTCTCAACTTTTTTCTTTAAGTCACAGAAAAAAGGAAGATAACAAGAGTAAATTGCTCAAGCTTAACTAAAAATAAATTGCAGGAATTATAACATTAATGTTTTGCTAGTCGAGGAAGGTTCCTTATTATCCAAACTTACCGAGTTCATTCAATAAGCAGAAATAAGCTACAAGCTGAATGTTTTTGATGTATTTTGCCTTGAGGAAAAGCAGTATGTTACTCTAGGTGCCACCAAGGAGCCACGGCAGCAAAGGTCCACGTCTGCTGTGGGAAGCCTGATGGTGCCCAGCAGCCTGTGACTGCAGTTCCGTGGGTCCCTAAAGGAGCAGGAACACACGATGTCACCTGGCCAAAGCCAAAGCAGCACCCAGCCAGGAGGGGAACCCAAGGCGTGGCAGCTCCCAGGCACGGGAGGTGGCCAGGGGCTTCCAGGAGGTGCAGCTGCTGGCAAAGGCGAGGCCACCAGCGAGCTCCAGTGGCTCCAGCCTGGCGGGACCTTGTGGGAAGAGAGCAATTCCCAGAGCTGCTGGTGGATGGACCTAGTGGGGTTGTTACTCATGCAGAAAAGGGCTGGCCTAATGAGAAATCACAGCCATTCCCCAAGTGACAGGCACCAGCCGAGGAGAACGGCCCGATTGTGTCCCACGTGCCCGGCACTCGCTGACACTGGTAATACATAATTCTGAATAATGAATAAATGAATAAATGAATCATGTGGGCCACAGCACTGCGCTTTGGCCATGCAGAAGTACCTTCTATTTTCTTACTATTTCTACCTACTGTACACCAAATGCAGCCACAGAAATGGTTTCACATGCCTCTGTGCTAAATGATGTGGAGAGAAAACATCAGCTAATATTTGATTTTAAAAAAGCAATACTGTAGAGTGCCAAAAATCAAAGTGATACCATAAACCATTACTGTCACAGGACAAAAACTAACGTTTTACCTTTAAAAGAAGTAAGTTATTTCACTTACTATAAAACTAATGACTTTTTGTGCTTAAGAAGAAAACATCTGACACTTTTAACTAAAGTCATGTATTCCAGGTTACTTGACTACATAACCAGAAATTGAGTAATGAAAACAAATAACTTTCAAGGATTTTGTTGCCCATGCCTTGTCAAACAATTTAAGATATGTTCTTAGAAAACACTTGCACTAGTCATTTTGAGCTTCATTATGTGAGTTATGTCTGTTTACTCTCACATATGGATGTCACATCAGTCATCTTTTTGGAAAGTGTGTCCTATTATTCCATACGAGTGTATAGAGGAATCTCTTATTTTACATAACTTCACTTGTGAAGCTAGCTTGCATTTCCTATGTCAGAAGGCTTCAGAGAGGGATCCACATCAGACTGTAAAAAAATGTTACATCAACGAACTATTGTTTCAACTTCAGAATAAATGAGGATGAATTTTATATGAAACTTTGCTTTACAAATCCATTATAGAACATCCATAATGCTGTAAATTATATTCTTGCTCCCACTTGTGAACTGTTTGGATATGAAAAATTGTACAGAATTCTTCAGTTGGGAAAAAAAAAAAAAGCAACAAAAACCAAATGGAACCACAATAAAAAACCCACTCCAAAACCAAAGAACAAACTGGAACTCACAAACCCTCAAAACCCTATCAAAGGAAAACAAATTGTATTTTATGCCTTTACTAAATGAAATCTAGACAGGAGAAAAGTCTGTGAAGAGGACTCTTTTGACAGGCCGGGTACAAATAACTAAAAGATCACCCACATTTCCACTTCTCTAGCTTTTATAGGCTCACTTTATATTAGAGTGTCATGGCACCTCCACAAAAACCAGTGGCACGAAGCCAGTGTAAATAGAATGATAACAAGTGGCTTAGAAGGCCTGCAACACACAAAAATTGCCTGAAGGAGAGAAATATGTCAATTTCTGGAGCCTTCTTCTAACGTTTTTACAAATTGAATTGCAGTAGTATTGCCAGCTGAAAAATCCCCTACTCTAGCCTTTTTGGTGGTTCTACTTTAGGCAAAGGCCTCGAGGCAAAAGAAAATATGCTAGCAAATATTTGAATAGATACAAACAGCATGTTTGTCCTTAGCAGCAATAGGGAGATATCTTAAAAAACACGTTACTGTCAAAATATGACTGCATTTGACAGTTTATATAATCTTCAGTGTTCCTTCTGTAAGGAAGACTAAATATTTGGGCCCAGAACTTTATTCTAGAAGTTGAAAATATGGTCTATGAGACACCAGAAAATTTGGAATAGCGACAGATTTTCATTATCTGTTTTGCCCAGGCTAGATGATCTGCCTTTTTTTTTAATTGCTCAATACAAAATACATGCTAACTATTGAAATCTTAATAAAAATTATGAAGAACATTCAGATCACAGTTCACTAATGCAAATTTTTTCAATCTAGTACTTTAAAGAGGCTTATAAAAAAGGTGGGAACAGACTTTATAGTAAGGCCCATTGCAATAGCACAAGGGGCTATGGTTATAGATTTAAAGAGGGTAGATTTACACTCTTGCAGGAAGAAGTTTTTTATTTTGAGGGTGGTGAAACACTGGAACAGTTGCCCAGAGAGGTGATGGCTCATCCCTGAAAGCATGAAAATATTCAAATTCAGATTGGATAGAGCTCTGAGCAATGTGATAGAATTTAAGTTGTCACGGCTCATGAAGGGGGCATTGGATGAGATGACCTTTAAAGGTCTCTTCCAACCCAAAGTATTATGTAATTCTATGACTCTAGGAATTCAACTACATTGCAACTTGTAGACAGATCCAGAGTTAGAGGAATAGGATGGGTTTATTTAAATATGTCATATCAAAAGGAAATTAAAATTATGTGCAATTTTCTTATTTTGAGCAATACGTTTTGGCAAAAGAAACTTAAGCAATGTCCAGATCATTTGGAATTCTACTGGAAAAGTTCCTTATAGCTATAAGACAAAAAGCTGTACTTAAGGAATAGTAACTGAAGAAGTTCCAAAAGCAAAAGTTACTGGAGCAATCAAGTGACACCTTTCCTTCATTTTCTGTCTTTCCAAACTATGTGCCTGTTCAGCTTAAATAATCTTCTCAGAGTGTTTTTGTATGTTGCACATATTATAAATATATCCCTACGAGATTTTCACTTGATAAAATAATATATCCCATTTCAGAACTGAGAAAAGGATTTTCCTTCACTGTCACCTCATTATGACTTTATTTTTTTCCCCTGAATTAATTGTTCTGACAACTCTATTTTAAAGGGGTCAGGCTTTGACAGTTTTAGACTATCTGCATAAAACTCACTATATTAACTTTCTGCTCCTGTGTTTTTACTCCCAAGAGCTATGACATTCTTCTTTTCTATGCAAACCTTTGAAGTCTGTCTATTATTTCTACCCATCATACTTGAAGTTTAGTACAGTATGTATCATTTATTGCTTGAATACCTCCTGTCAAAACTGCTGCTTGGTTTGTTTGTCCTTTATAAGAAAGAAATCTAGTGGGTATTTCAGTGAGTCATAAAGTTCATTTTATCTAAATTTAACTTTCAAAAAAACTCTTTTGAAGCTAACTAGTTTTGATAGTTTCAAGTGGCACTTAAAAGAAGCAGTTGCTGCTACTAATATGAAATAATGATCAGCTCTGGAAATGTTTGAGAATTGTTTGAGTGCTTTGGGCTATCTCTGTACTTATTGTATTAAGCATCATATACTTGTATTTTTCTTCATTATGTCACTTGTCATCTCCTTTGGACATATTTTTGAAGTATTCAAAACCTTCAGGAAGATAAGTCATCTGTGTAGTTCAGCACTTAAATTTAAAGATAATTCCTATGTAGAGCATGAGTGAACTGTAAAAGAAAAGGGGGAGGCACTGCACATACCAGAATATCTGACATAGGCAATCAACATGGAGACATGGACTTTTGCCTGTGAATGCATTTAGAGCATATATAGGTGGGACTGGAGGGAAAAGCAGTGATGCAGCTTTTTTCTTGCCTTGTAACAAGGATCACATACCATGGCAAAGATCCATAATCCTAAATAAAGCTCATGATGCACCTGTGAAATCTGGAGTTATTTGTTAGTATACACTGAAGTCCTTAATTTTGTATCTTTGCTGACTTTTTTACCCATGCTAAAAATATTTAACTATCATATTTAATATCTTTGTTTTTCTACACTAGAATTTGCCATTGTATTTCTTTAATATAGCAGTTAATGAATCTTGGATTGCTGTGACTTTTATAGCCAGGGGTCTTTCCTAAACTTTTAGAGCAAAAATCTTTATGTTGAAATTTCGTCTTATTTTCAGAATATTCCTCCCTTGTACATATTTTATTGCAGTATATGATGTAGTTTAGTGTACTGAATTCCTATTGTGATCTACCTCGAGTTGCTGGTATGCATACAGATTTTAATGATTACCCTCAAAGTGCCTCTCTATGGTATCACCTTATCAGTGTGCCCTCTAATCAGCTTTTCAACAAATTCAGAAATAATGAAGCAGAACAATCTCGTTACATTTCATGGTTAGCAAATTTTGGAAGCTTCAGCCTGAAATGTCGCATTCCAAGAGCAAGTTAGAAATACACCTTAATTGAGAGATATCTCATCTTTCTCTCTGAGCATTTTTTGTCTTAATATTTTAAGTCACCTCAGTAGAGGTTTGCCCTAGGATGCATAACTTGATGCTTGAGCTCCTCCTATCAGAACATTTGATCCTGTTCTCCTGTCCTTTAATCCTTACATATATAATATATCATTTCAGGCCTTATGATCATCATTGAGATTATCTATAGTAATATCATTTTTAGTTTGGAACAAATTGTTTCTTATGGATGACTTACCCTAACAACTGTGTTCAGGTGACTCATATTTTGCTAGTTTAAAATGTTCTCATTCTAAGTGCTCCTTCCAAAGAAATAGTGTTGGTGTATGCAAAGCTTTCTTTTTTTTTTCCTCATACTTTCAATTTCAGCAAAATTTCCCGTAACATTTTATCTTATTTGTGCATTAGCCCCAAGCAATGGGTATTGCACAGCTACCTGAAGCAAGGTACATATTAGGCAAATTCTGCCATTAAATTTCTGCAGGACAGTGGCAATGTTCTGCATTGTCTGTTAGCTCATTACATGTCACTTACTCCTGCAGGTGGTCAAGTGACAGCTGCCTGAAGCTGCCGTTAGCTGCTCATGTGTGTCCAGATGCTGCCAGACCTTAAATCTGGACACAGGTAATAATCTTAGGGGTTTACCTTAAACACCTACTGGATACTACCAGGACACTGAAGTGGTCGGCAGGGTTCTGATATCTATGGGCAACCTACAGGCTCCCCAGAAGTACCTACAAGAAGAGATGGAGTGGGCTGATATAACATTATTTGATAGGGAGGAAGGCAATGATAAAATAATTACTATTGAATGAAAGTGTTTTAGTTTTATGTTTTCTATCTCAATTTTCCATTTTTTTAATTAATTTGAATAAAAGTTCTAGCTAAACCTATTGCTTAGAATTGTATTTTTATTTGGGTGTATTTATATTGTCACTGGCTCATATTTATGTAGAACAGTTTGTAATCCTAGGTTTTTTCTCATGAAAGTGCTGACTTCTGCAAATCATTTTTATTTTAATGTGGAAGAAGATGTCAGTGGTGAAACAACTTCTTAAATCTCTGATATCCTTTGTGGCTAGAGAAGGGTTTTAATACCAAACCACTGCAGAAGATTTCACATGCCTGTGGAACAGTCTTGGCATGGGCTACAGCAGTACTTAGGTATCCCCCTGACAAGGTGTTAGTATTGAGATTTCTGACCTCTCCAAGTAGTGGGTGGTAGAGAAACAAGTAAGAGAACTATGAAATAGCTAAGAAGCAGTAACTATTATTTGGATGGATGACAGAAGAAAAAGCAAGAGAACCACTGAGACCAAAATAATAATGAGTTTCATCTATGCTACTAAGAAAAACATAAGATGTGAGTGAATGCAGCTTATTCAAAGGAGATTAGGAAGAAAAAATCTGTGGGAGGGAATGTCATGTTTGATGGGAAAAGAAGGTAGCCTTAGTTAACACAAAGAGAATTGGCTTATTTGACAAAGATTCTCAGGGAAAACATCATAGGGAATGTTAGTAGAGACTACTAAATAGAGAACCAGATGAAAAGAATAAATTTTCGCTGGAATTTTTTAACTTCTTTTTTATGTTCTGGATTAAATTAAGCTGCATGCAGCAAATGAAGGAGTAAGCCTGTCAGCCTGCCTCCAGAATTGAACTCCTGTATTGAATGAACATCTAAACCAACCTGTTTGTCTAACGCCTATGAAAGAAACATGGCCAGATTAACCAGCATGACAAAAGTTTGCAATTTTTAAGTATCCCTCAAGAAAAAGGCTGCTTGAACTAGGTGTGAAAGGCAAGTGAGAAACTGCGTAAGATTATTGGCAATTCCTTCAGCTACTGAAATAGAATAAAAAGGCAAATACCAGCCAAGAAGATGGAGCACAAACTAAGATCTGCCTTTCTTGCCGTTGCTCCTAAAACCATCATGGTTTACAGAGGTAAGGTTTGCTCAGTGGTCAAGTGTCAGTGTAAATGCAGGGTCCCTGTTTCAAACAACCAAACAAAAATGAGACCTGAAGTTCCAAGTATCAATGCAAAAAGAAAGAAAAATCAAAATAGGCAAGGAGGCGATATTTAATGAAGTTAAAGGGGATACTTAATACATTAAAAAAAAAAAATTTAAAAGGGCATAAAAAAGACCCACCAAACTTCTTTGGTGTGGTTTTTAGTTTCTCCTACCACTTTGTGCTTCCCATAATACTATACTACGATGAAAAGATTTGATTTCCCTTCGTGGTCTGTTCTTTTTCTCTTTGTTTAGCTGTCATTTATTTTAATGCCGGGAAAAGGGCAGTGGGGGTGGGAGGGTGGTGGGTTATTATGTTTTCTTACTAGCAGATTCTAGTGATTGCTTTTATTAGTCTGTCATTATTCACCTTCCTTTCCTTAGAAACCTGTATTTCACCACAAAATGAAAGAGATATGTGGATAAGTAACCTAATGAAGTTGTTCCAGCTTTATCTGTTACAGATCTGTAGTTACAGTTTTATTGGTACTCTTGGCCAAACACAAAACCTGTCCTTTATTGATTTCTTGATATAATTGTTTTATTCAGTACTGCAGATGAGATATATAAATTGATATATAAATTTGATATATAAATTTCCGTGTTTGGTAGTATTAAAAGTTTTTGTGCTATTTGTGTCCTTTGATCTGAGATCTGTCATTCTGTGATGAAACTCCACTTTTCGTTCCATGTCAGAATTTATTCTGGAGGTGGTTTTGGTTTTGTTACCACAGGAAAAACAAGAATTGCTGTGATAATTGTGGTTCTCATTCATCATTTTTGCTATTTATGCAAAATATTATGCAGGATATGTAAAACAAAATAAAATATTTTTGAAGGATATTTAAAGCAATTTTAAGGTGTTTTTTATGGCTACATTTAATTTTTAGCTGCTCCTTCTAGTCTCTTCGGTGACAGATAGAATATGATTCCTTTCAGGATATGTGCATTTGGAATGTATTTTTTTCTGTTCTATGAAAATGTTTATAATAAAAAAAGAATCTTCTTGCTTCTTAATAATAACAAGAATTTGTGGGATGTCATTGTTTCCCCATGTCTGGGGTTTTTGAGGCTTTGAGGAATTATGAGTAAAAATTGTACAGTTTTAACTCTCCTATATCCCAGGAGACAATTCCTGAAAAATTGTCTACTCTGATATAGGTGGTAGCAGCTGCAATAACAGTATCTTTTTAATTTTAAGAAAAAAATAATTCTGTACTTGTGAGCAATTTCATTTTCTACATTTTACTGAATTAAGTACAAGCTTATAAAATGTTGATAAAATAGTACCATTTCTATTGAAAAAGTTCTCTCAGTGAAAGACTCTGGAGTAATTCTAACCTTGTCCTTTGTATAGGAAACAAATTCACTTGTGACTGAACAGAATAATGCATACGATTTTGCAGTCACAGCCTCTTAAATTTACATTAACTTTCTGATACTTGAGAAGTAAAGAATTTAAAATTACACAATGGATGATATACTGATGAAATTCTTAATTCAGTGGATATAAATTTCCTAATGATTTGACTACACCACAGGGAAATGTCAGAAAAGGCAAACTACTAGCAGCGTCTTCCAAGTCTTGGACTAGTCTTATGAAAAATATTTATTAATAAAGGAAAAAAATGGCAGAAGTATGGTAAAGTACGACAGACGTCTTGTCAGATAGGATGAATCAGTGCCTAGGATTTCACTGATTCTAAAGGCAGATGATCTGACTGCCTGCAATTCTACACAGACAAAATTAGTTGAGAGGCATAGTAGTTCCAAAGAATAATAAAATGAAATCTAGAAAAAAAAAGGAAAAAAAAAAAAAGAAACACCAAACAACAAAAAACCACAAAATCAACCAACCAAATAAATTAAAACCTAAACAAAAAAAAGCAATAAAAAATTCAAACAAAATCAAAAAGCCGACACTAATACTGACACACTTATTTTAGTGATTTCAGCAAAAGGCCATTAAGATGCTTGGGGTAGAAGGGTGTGATCTGTCTGAAGAAGAGGATTAGAAAGTTGGAGAAAGGGCAGTAAAAATATAAGGTAAAGCCTGGTTTATGACATCATATTATCAACCATGGTTAATATGTGAGATGGACACAAACTCATCTCTGAGGCAGTCATTGAAAAGATGAGACACAAAAAATGAGTAGTCTAGAGCTACAAGGAAAATTTGTCATTGAATATCAGATGTAAATTATGAAAAAAATATTGGATTTTTCATTAGGGCTGCTATTCAAATGGAATTCCCTGTTAGGAGAATAAAATAACTTATTACACAATACTACACAGTGCTACACATTTCTATCTAATTCAAACATTAAACCAAGGGTTGTACAGTTCGCTGGTACTGCCACAAGCTGCCAGAAACATCTTCTGCTTGAATTACAGTGATATTTTAGGGCCATTGCTTCAAGGCATTCTTCCTGAAAACCTCTGATCATCCTATTTTGTTTTCTGAAAGGTGCCAACCTCTCTATTTTAGGCTAATGATATTGGTATTGTTGAGTATTTACATAGTAAACACATGCTTTTTGAGTAAATATTACTCTTGTAACGCTGGAAATTTAGCAGAAAGAAGAGCAGTTGAAAATGCCATGCTGAATATCATATCAGTCTGACAAGTTTGGTCAGACTATTAACCTAAGCCACTACAACAGTCTGCAGAATAAATCTCTTTGGCAGCTGCTTTGTCAAGAGAGAAATACAGGAAATTTCATATATTCATGCTCCGAGGAATAATTGGCTGCTTAGATTTAAAAAATACTGTTAGTAAAGTAGCAATAGTTATTTCCATTAAAGTCTCTTATGTATTAGTCATAGATACCATGTTGAAAATCTGGTATATTTCTGAACATGACATATATACTAATAACGTGTAGCAAAAATGCAATCAATTAACCTCTGACTTGTGAGAAAGACCTTTAAATAGTAACCTGTAGGTAACACCATCATAGAAAAAGATTAGCCTGAATAAAAGTAAAGTACAAAATAAATATGAAGCATTAGAATTCAAGTCTAGCTTGCCAAAAGCAAAACAAGACAACGCATGAAATCAAAATTATAAAAGAGAACATTTAAGATCACTGTTTCAGGAGCACCTCTCACCATGTTGTGTTGCAGAAAACACAAACTAGACACTACTCAGACTGCCATCATCACAGTCGATGATGGTGAGGAGGAAAAAAAGAGGAAGAAAATTTTTCCAGTCATATTTTTTGCACAGCTTCTTACTTTCCTGCCACATTTTTCTATAGACAAGAATTAGAATGAGTAAATACGATATATTAAAATTAAATCTCACCAAGCAAAACTTTTCTGGTTTTATTTTTACTATTTTTTTACTACATTCCTTCGTTCTTTCTTCTATATTGGCCTTGAACCTAAGATCAACACTTTTTTTTTTCCTTAACAAGCATCCCTCCACTTACAACATATTGAATTTGAGGATAGCTCTCCAAAACTGGATACCATGCATCACCTAAGGTCTTTCCAGTGCTAAAAGGAAATCAAGGTTTCTTTTACATTGCTCACAGAAGTCTATTTCCTGTTCATACATCCCAGCATGGACTTTTGTCTTCCTTTATCTTGTGCATCAGTTTGGCAGTTATTGATATAAATTCACAGAATCAGAGAATCACAAGGTTGAATGAGACCTTCAAGATCATCAAGTCCAACCCATGTCCTAGCACCTCAACTAAACCAATAGCATTGAGTGCCACATCCAGTCTTTTTTTAAACATATCCGGGGATGGTGACTCCATCACCTCCCCAGGCAGACAATTCCATAAAAAACTTTTTCCTAATATCCAACCTATATTTCCCTTGGCACAGCTTTAGACTGTGTCCTCTCGTTCTGTCAGTGCTGCCTGGTGAAAGAGACCAACCCCACCTGACTACAAACACCTTTCAGGCAGTTGTAGAGAGTGATAAGGTCACCCTTGACTCTCCTTTTCTCCAGGCAACAACCCCAGCTCCCTCAGCCGTTCCTCACAGGGTTTGTGTTCCAAGCCCCTCACCAGCCTCGTTGCCGCCTCTGGACGTGCTCAAGTGTCTCAAAATCCTCCCTGAACTGAGGGGACAGAACTGGACACAGCACTCAAGGTGTGACCTCACCAGTGCCAGTGGAAGAATGACCCCTCTGTTCCTGCTGGTCACACCATTCCTGATACAGGCCAGGGGCCATTGGCCTTCTTGGCCACCAGGGCACACTGCTGGCTCATGTTCAGTCGGCTGTTGACCAGAACCCCCAGGTCCCTTTTTGCCTGGGCACTGTCCAGCCACACTGTCCCCAACCTATAGCATTGCAGGGGGTTACTGTGGCCAAAATGCAGGACTCAGCACTTGGATTTACTAAACTTCATCCCACTGGACTCTGCTCATCCATCCAAGTGTTCCAGGTCTCTCTGCAGAGCCCTCCTCCTTCCAACAGATGGACACACGCTCCAAGCTTAGTGTTGTCTGCAAATTTACTGATGAAAGACTCAATACCCTCATCCATGTCATCAATAAAAATATTGAACAGAACTGGCCCCAGCACAGACCCCTGAGGACACCACTGATCCCCAGCTGGATGCAGCACCATTCACCACCACTCTCTGGGCCCAGAATCCAGCCACTTCTTAACCCAGAAGAAAGTGCTCCTGTCCAAGCCGTGGGCTGCCAGCTTTCCCAGGAGTGTGCTGTGGCAGACAGTGCCAAAGGCCTTGCTGAAGTCCAGGTACACAACAACCACAGCCTTTCCTGCATGCACCAGGTGGGTCACCTGGTCATAAAAGGAGATCAGGTTGGTCAAACACAACCTGCCCCTCCTAAACCTGTGCTGGCTGGGTCTGATACCCTGGCCACACCCTGATAAGTGCTGTGTGATGGCACTCAATATAAATTGTTCCATTACTTTGCCAGGTACTGAGATCAGGCTGACTGGCCTATAATTACCAGGATCCTCCTTCCTACCCTTTTAGTGGATGGGCATCACATTAGCCAGCTTCCAGTCGTCTGGAGCCTCCCCAATGACCCAGGACTGTTGGTAAATGATGGGGAGCAGCTTCACAAGCTCATCTGCCAGCTCCCCCATCACCCTGGGATGGATCCCATCCGGTCCCATAGATTTATGAACATCCAAGCAGCTCAGAGTTCTCTGACTGCCTCCTCCTGGATAACAGAGGGGCCACTGTGCTCCCTGACACCATCTGCCATCCCTGGAGGACAGCTGTCATGGGGTCAAGCTGTCTTCCCACTGAAGACTGAGGCAAAGAAGGCGTTAAGCACTTCTGCCTTTTCCTCATCTGTAGTTACTAAGTTTCCTCCCACATCCAGTAAAAAACAAAGGTTGATCTTACCCTTCCTTTAGCCATTAATATATATTTAAAAATATTTTTATTATCCCTTTAAAAAGTTGCCAAATTAAGTCAAACTGAGCTTTGGCCTCCTCCCTAATTTAAACAGTAAACCTAAGAGGCCTGTACGTTTTTCTAGAAAGCCAACCTTTCTCCTTCTGAATTAGTCATCTAGCTGTTAGTTTGGGGGTATTTAATAAAGAATAAAATGCAGGTCTTCACAGGTTTTGTAATCACAAAATATTCTGAAAAACCCCACAAGACAGTAGCACTAGAAGAGCATTTTTACTGCTTAGTTTAATTTCTTCTTGTGTACTGATTTGATTTTGTTTTAATATGTGTACTGAAAAGCCACATCAAAAAATTCCTCAATTGCTCACTCTTCAAGAAATTAAAATCTCTTATGAAGTTTTAAGTTTTCAGTGTAGACAGTAGTCATTCTGATACAATCTTTTTACCTAATGGTGTAATATTGTCTCATAAGAAATAGAAAATTACTAATATTTCTTAAGTGTGCTGCTAAAATCCTGCTCTATTTTACAATCCAGATAAATTACTTTATGCCATTAACACTTCAATCTGTTCTGAATAACTGCCATGAAGGTACTCCAGGCATCAGAGAGACAAAAATGAGTGGTTTTGTAAAGAAATGGTATAGAAGAAATTTCTTTTAAACTGTGTTGTGAATTGAGAACTCCAACTCAGCACACTTTAGTAGCATGTGAAAAATTCAACATTTCTTCTAACTCTGAAACTAAAATATCTGACTACGGTATTTCATTCATAGATTTAGCTGCAATTGCTATTGTGCAGTCTTATTATAGACAGTGGTTTGAAAAGGTTCCAAGTTGTTTACTGTGAAACACACTGTTGATACTGCTGGTCCTGCTGGGATTTTCTGAGGTTTTTTGTTTGTTTCAATTAGAACGTTCTTACCTCCAAAACTGAGTAGTTTTTGTCTGCCAGTTAAGCAATATACCAAGGTTTATCTAACCTTCCCAAGTTTCTGGCGTCAATCACTCCTCTGTGGATTTCTGCATAATGTGCAGGAAGGTTCTAATTTTTGCAATTGATAATGATCTCTTAATTTAGTTTGTTTTGCAGCTTTTTAAAATATGAATGCTATTTGTTTTTTTCTTTCTAGCCTTCTAATTATTAAGGCTTCCATAGTATTTTGTGTAGGTGGCTGAGACACTGAATCTTAATTTATAATTAATTTTCAGGCAAGTTATTATTATGGTATTTCTTTCTTTTCCCCTTGTGGTTTTCCTGAGCTGAATTTTAAAATAATTCTACTTTATTATTTACATGGACTTAAAACATCTGCTATGATTTGATAATCAGAGCTGATTTCAGTTAGAGGTATATTAAGAACAGTTAGAGAGAAGCACTTTCACAACTGAAACCTGGTATCTTATATCCACTGAAAATAAGCTGAGTAAATTTAAACTAATCCATACATATTTTTCAAATGAGAACGACCTATTCTTTTCAGTCAAAATTGAAATAAAATGAGATGCCCTGGAGTGAAACTTTTTGGATTTTCCCATATCTGCAACTCATTATACTATATAGCTCTTACATTAAAAAAAAGCAATAAAAAAATTACAACATTAATCTGTGTTGATGATATACAATCCGTTAGGAGAGATAACACTTGTCTGTTTAATTTCTCAGAGTGTGAATAAATTTTTCCATTAGCTCTCTATATATTTGGTGGTACTGTAGATTTCACCTTTCTTATGTACCAGCACCCACACGATGATGATTTAAAAGAAAATGCAACACTATTTATCGAGCAAAGTGATGCTTCCTGGCTGTGTTTTATGTTACTGACTGTAGCTGCAAATTGGGTCAAAGGAACAATGTGATTTTCCTGTGAGCCTGTTATTGTCTTCACTTACCATGTGCAGGTTTCTGTCTCAGTGGTTTTGATGTACATGCACTAGATATTCCCAGTGCTTCAAGGGGGCATTAGGTTAAAAACCAGCCCGTTAGCTAAACCATCTCTGAGTCATCCAGTGTGCACACAGCACTTCTTGTCTCCAGTGAGCTGTGCACTGCGTTTAGTGGAAGATTTTTGCCCAAGAGATAGACAGAAGCAAAGCCCTGACCCTATACAATGCAAAGGTGCAGGACTCAGCATCAGCCACTTCTAATGGTGTGCCCCCACTGCACCTAATTACTTGCTAATGCAGGAATAGTCTTTTAGTGCCTTCAGTTTACTGAGTCATTCACAACATATAAACATTTTTATATGCATTAAGATGCAGAGTTTCCTAATTTTTGGGTTAAACATGAACTTGCTTAAACAGCATAAGTAAGCTTGGACTGCATCTATTATTTCAATTTCTTTCAGAAATAGCTTTTAGTTCCTTGATATAAAAATGCTTTACATATAAATATGTTGTGGGGACAACAGGTCAAAGGAGGGCATTCTGCTCCTTTTTTCTGCTCAGGCGAGATCCCACCTGCAGTGCTGCATCCAGCCCCGGGGTTCCCAGTACAGGAAGGACATCGAGCTGTTGAATTGGGTCCAGAGCCACTAAGCCACTAAGATGAATAGAGGGCTGGAGCATCCCTCCTATGAGTAAAAGGCTGCGGGAATTGGGATTGTTCAGCCTGGAAAAGACAAGGATTTGGGGATGACCTATCTGGAGCTTTCACGTACCTGAAGGAATCCTACAAGAAAAATGGGCAGGGACTTTTTAAGGCACATGTGGTAATTGCAACAAGACGAATGTCATAAAACTGAGGGTAAGTTTAGATTATATATTAGGACGAAGTCCTTTACTATGAAGGTGGTGAGGCACTAGAATAGGCTGCCCAGTTGTGGATGCCTCATTCCAGGGAGTGTTCAAGACCAGATTGGATGGGGCTCTGAGAAACCTGGTCTAGTGAAAGATATTCCTGCCCATGGTAGGGGGGTGGGAACTAGGTGATCTTTAAAGTCCCCTCAAACCCAAAACATTCTGTGATTCTATTCTATGATTATATATATTAAGCATTTACCAATAAGTTTGTAAGAAGTCCTAAAATATTAACTAGCAGGTTTTTTTCTTTGAAAATACAATTTTAAAAAAAATCATTCTAGTTTAGAACATTGAGCTGCTGGGACACACACATTGGAGGTACTGATTTTCTAGCTTTGCAGGACCTGGTTTTGTTGTCTGATCCCTAAGGCCAAACTCAACTGCATTCAGCATCTAAGGTTCTAATGCACTGCAGATAAATGTCTCAAACCTGAGAATGACAGTAAGCAATGAAGTAAATTAAACATGGTTTAAAAAGGTTGATGGTGAACTTTACTGCAGACTGGTACAGCTCTCTACTAAGGATTGACTTTCCAAAACCATCTCATATCCCTGATATTTCTTGTGATAAGAACGGGTAAATTTCAGTCACTCCAGAAGGATTTCCTTTCTATTTAAGCTACTAAATTAGATGCCAACATCTCCTGTAGAGAATATTTTCTCTAACAACCTAGTGAGGTACTATGTAGTAGTACCAGTGATGTACTAAATAACTCAAAGCATTAGTGATGTACTAAACAACTCAAAGCATTAGTATTGATGAGACTTGTTCTTCTCTTTCTGTTGACTTTGGTGTCTTGAAACCAGTTTTTCTGTTCTTCTCTGAGAACCTCATCAACAAAGTTCTGAACTAGTCAGAAATATGTATTATTGCTTCCAGATAAGCTGTGCCACTGCTCAGAACAGAAGTGAAGATGCATGTTTTTGTATGCCAGTAGCAACTGGAGCAAGCCAGCTATATGAAGGGATTATAGCTTCCATCCTTTTCTCCTGACAAATCATATCAACATTATACAGCTACTATTTCATTTAGAACTCATCAACATTCCTCAATACAGGAATCAGAAATCCCCACTCCCTGTAAGCATTACAGAGAATTAGCCAGAAAATTAATGCCCATCTTTTCTGAAATAACCCTTAGGCTAGTACCCCATCTGGCAGTGAGTGCCTTACATTTACTGCTTGAAGAATGTCTCCTGTAAATTTTTTTATTAAAAGAACTGGGATAGAAAAAAATCCACAGAAATCCTGAAGTAAGGGTGAGAGCCCCAGATTTCCAGTTCACAGAGTTTATTCCCAAGGACTCTTTAGTTCAGTAAAATCTATTTCATTTACAAAGAGCTGTAGATTCATGCACATTTCATTCCTTACTGAGTAATGATAAAGCTTGTAAAATGTAAAATGGGAGGAGATAAACACCTACATATTTCAAAGGGAAAAGTAAGCAACTGAAAAACTAAGAGAGCATTCCTGTGGGTCTAACCTCAGGTAAATATGATCACCCTCTGAAGACTTTCACAAGAAAATTACTCACTTTCATTGGCTGTAAATAGAATTAGGCTCTCAGTTTAGGAAGACAGCATCTCAGAGTATAAGAAGATTAGACCAGCTTATGTGGGCTAATTTGGAACCATAGCTGACTCACAAATTTTCAGGTCAGACAAGAAGATTGAAATTTTGGTTTTTGGGTTTAGACAGTAGTTAGGTAGGGATTTTGGAAACTTTGCAACTGAATATTCGACTAAAACTTCTAGCATCTACAGTCTTTCCTGGCATGGACCTGAGTTATGTAGCAATATAACTGCATGATCTTAAGACTTAGTCAGATAGAAAAGAATGACACAGTCTGCATTAAACCAATGGTGGAAATCTTCTGCAGCCTGTATTTTTTGCCTATGTGAAAGTTAATATGGCATTTTCTTGGGTTCACTAAGTTTGAATTAGAACATTAAGTTCTGAGACACATTTTAAAGTCTGGGATATACTTCGGATTTATAGATAAGCCTTCTTAGTGATTTCTCAAAGCTCTGTGCTTTGTAAGAAGTCCCAACGAACTACCTGAAAAGTTAATATGTATGACCGGCTCACGTTTTTTAAAAAGGTCTATATTTGATGCATCGCAGTAATAATGTAACTGATTCGTCAGGTAAGAGATGATTAAATTTAAGTTACTATTTAAAGAAGAAAAAGGGAATTTCTATGAAGTCATTACTATCTCAGTCACTGGAAGATATCTTCTAGGAGAGTTGATAGCCTTCAGGTGTCACAACTGGCTCTCTCCTGTGAAGGGTTAATGGTAGCTAGTTAGTGTAAGGGTGTAAGTTTATACCTTTTCTCACCAATATCTCTATGTACAGAAAAAAAATTCGCAAACACTGAAGACATGTTAAGCACATTGTAGGGTTAAAAAGTAAACAGTACAAATCAGATTAAAATAGTTATATTATTAGCCCCAAAACATTACAACATGAGATTCAATGAAAATTAGAAATGCAAAGGTAATGATAAATAAAACACTTTGGATTTCTAAATATTGCCCATTATTTTCTGACCGTGCTTCAGTGAATGAAATTAAAGAGTTCAGAAAGATGAGAGAGTTCATTTTAAATCTTTCAGTAAGGTTTAGTTTTCCTACTGTATACACACTGAAACTTTTTTTTTCTCACAGCAGAACTAGATAGAGCATGAAATCACACCTTGAAGAAATCTTTTTTTAAAATAGATTTTAAATAGATTTCAAAACTTGTATGCAATGTAGATTGTGTTAGATTTATTCAAATGTTTTTAGCAAAGAAATATGTGCTATTGTTATACAGATTTTGGCTATAGTAGATTCTAACTAGCCTTAACAGAAAATTAAAGAAATTCTTGCTTTAAGTGAAAATATGCAGATTAAAATTATTCTTATTGATTGTTTTGGTCACTGTGGTTTATGCAGTTTTTGACTGGTGCTGTGGATGACAAAATGCTCTTTGCTTTTAACATATTTGATATATTTACTTCATAACAGATTATTTCTGAGGCAAAAAATGGCAGTCAAAAATATGTCAATGATAAGACCATTGCCTCAAAAAACATACATTTTATATAATCTCCAAAAATCTTTAATTTGCCCAAAATTGAACGTGTTTTTTCTTATCCCTGACATTTACAAAAGAATAGAATTCTGATCTAGTTCCCATGCTTCATTGTCTCCTGGTTGTCTATTGATTGTCCTGATTATTTACAGAGAGGACACTGTTTGGAGTATGCTGGAATGCTCTAAAATCATACAACCATTGGAAAAGCAGACTTAAGCTACTTGAATTAAAATGAAGTCAGTCAATATCAAGAAAAGTATCTCTATACACAGCTTTCTACAAAAGTTCTTTCAATTAATTAAATTTCAATTAATTATACATGCTCCATATAACAAGAACATCCAGCTTATACCAATACTGAATCACACAGTGAAGGAAATAACCCACTTTAGTTTTGAGTAAGGACTAAATCTTGTTCATTTCACAGTCAAGCAACTGGATAGAGAAAACAGCACAACCCACCTGGCACATCTCTACTGGTTCACTAGTTTTACAGTAATTCCTGGGAGGAGATTTTGTATGGACATATGTATACAAGGAGACCAAGTGATAACAGATGTTATACAGGAAATCTCATATGTGCTCTGGCATGTGACAGAGTGCATGGGAGGCACCTTGCATTCTTGCATCTCCTGGTGGGACTATGAATTCTGGAACAATCCAACCACTTCTAAATTCAGTTTCTGATGTGTATGAGGTACTTTCCAAGAGACAGACTAAGGCCAAACTCACAGATGTATTTGTACTAATTGACAAATCACTCTGTCATTAGGTGCTGTTGACCTAGAGATCTGGTGTGGCCAGCTTCTACCCAGATTTGGGTCACCTGAACGTCCTGATTCTGAGCCATATTGTAGAAGGGGATGTAGAAACCATATTGTAGTTTTGCTGCTGTCTGCAGCCAAAGACCTGAGAGAGAGTGGGTTCTAACCCCCTAACACCCTCAAATGGATTAATTTTCTCAACATCTTTTCCTGACTGTGTATATAGGTCTCTTAGAAGAAGAATTTCTGAACATTCCACTTCAGTGAAGGGAAAATTCTCGCAGATATCCAGTACTTATGAAAATTTTGGGTATTTATGTGGCTAGCCAAACCAATCAGAACTATTCTCTGGCAGTAAATTATCAATGTAATAGAGTTTTTGAAATGACACTATGAGCAAAGGTGTAAATGCATTGTTGGCACTTTAATGTAGAGACTTTTCTGCCTTGGAGGATACATGCTGCACTAGGGCACACGGCTCCTGGATTCTAAAGGATCTGAGGGTATACACTGGAAGGTACTGAGACTTATCCCCCTCACCATTTAAAAATTACTAAAATATACAATAAAAGCCAGACAGTCTACAACATCCACAAGAAATACTGAATTTATAATAAAATATTTTCGTCAAAGAACAGCAAAGGCCAGTCTGTTTGGTCTGTTGACCATCTGGGAGGAATGTGTGACCCCAGGAATGTCAGAGCCCACTAGTGGGAAGCAATCCTGCAGGGACTCAACACTGTGAGCAGAGTCTGGGGCTGGTCCACTGGCTCCCTTGACAGCACCAGGCACAGCAAGCAATGGACCAGGGCAGGCACTCTGGCCAGGAGCAGAACAGACAGGATCAAAGACAGGGATGGACACACGGCTACAGCATGAACCCAAAGTCCATCAA
The DNA here is from genome assembly GCF_052056855.1 of Sturnus vulgaris. Taxonomy (NCBI): domain Eukaryota; kingdom Metazoa; phylum Chordata; class Aves; order Passeriformes; family Sturnidae; genus Sturnus; species Sturnus vulgaris. The sequence goes on along the minus strand of NC_142245.1, from coordinate 93,154,557 downwards.
CGAGTCAGCAACAGAGACAGGGGACAAGGTGCAGCTGCTGTCAAAAAGGCCTATCCAGGAGAAATTTCCAACAGCACAAACCTTAGGCCCACCAAGAGACAGGGCAGAGAAAGGGCTGGAGATCAGCACACCAAAAATGTCGGAACCAATGGCTGCAGGCTGAGGTGAAATGGGGCTCCTGGACCCGTAGGCTGTGCTGGGAGGTGGCCCCAGGCGAAGCTGGACAGAGACCTTGAGGCCAAATGATGCCCTCAGAGCCCTGACAAACTTGTGATTAGACTTAACATTCTAAAAGAAGTTAAAATGAGATGTAATATAGCTAGTACATAAATTGTTCAAACACAATGATTAAATTGTTCTGATCCTACTTTACTCACTGTTTATTGATGCACTGAAAAAAGCCTGTTACAGTGTGTTTTTCAAAACAGTCATTAAACAGCAGATGAAATTATACCGGTGACCACTGATTATTTAATTTTGCAGGTATACAAGTTAGAAAAATTAGTTGCATGAGAGGCTAGCTAATTAGAAGGTTTTCTCTTTGGCATAACCGAGCTACATACATAGACCTTTTACCCAGAAGAGGCTATAATTGATTGGATAATTGAACGCCGCACATGATAACTTGCTTAGCAGGAATATATAGACAAGTGCCAGCACTGATTTGGTATCAAGAGTTTTGGGAAGTCGCCTATGTAATTAAGTTGTAGCAATAATAATGTAAACATTTATATCTTATTGATGTAGAATTGAAATAAAATATACAGAAGTACTTTGCATAGTCAGTAAGAATTTTTAAAAATCCCAATTCTGTAGCATCAAGGAAGGGAGAAATGCTTGGAAAGTGGATATATTGAGAAAGCAGTATTTTTGTGGTCTGATAAACAGGTTTACAGGAACTTAGAAAAAATGGGTCAAACAGGCTTTTGTCCTGTTGCTCTATGTCCATATGCCTGTGCTGGGAAAAACTGCTTTAATTCAACAATAGGGAAAGAGAAGCTTGAGCTTCTGTTAGATGATACCTGGCAAGTAAAACAATAAATCTGCAAAAGTACTACATGTTTATTCTATCTTATATAATAAGAATTGACAATGCCCTTACCTATGGCTTATTTCAGTATCATCATATACTTGTCTACATGAAGAGCTATACCTGGCTCAGAAAAACACTTTACTTTGGCTTCATGGACTTGTCAATAGCCAACAATAGACGTGAAACACGAATAAGTAAATCCTATAAAGAACACTAGTCCACATCTTCTTTGCTGACTTGATCCCATTGTTTTTCACTCCTTTTCCTTTGCCACCGGATATTGTGTGGTCACTAAGATGTTCACTATTTGGAAAATCTGACAAGCTAAAAATGTAACATAAACATTTTCAGCAAGATAAACAGATATATTTGTTTCTCACAATCAACTGCTCTCAATGAGATTTACTGAAGAGGAGTGGTTACAAATATGTGAAGTTCAGGAAAATAATGACATAATGACCAGCATATATGTCTTCATTATGTCATTACTTGTCAGGCAGAAATGTAGGGTCAGGCTAATAGATAAGAAAAAGAAAGAAATGAGAACAGTATATTTAAGTTGATTTCTTAGGAAAATTAAGCATGTATAAATAATATTTGTCTGTTTTTTTACTGAAATATTCAGATGTATCAGATAAATTGGATAGCCAAATTCAATTAAGTACGGGAGGAAGAAGTTATTAAGTTCCTACAAATTTATTGAAAATAATTTTGTTTGTTTAATTGCCCTTTATATTTCCCTTGTAAAAATCCTCCAGATTTTAGTTTATATCTGCATTAGCATTAAGAAATGACACTGACATGGCACAGTTGCTGGCTGGGAATATTCTGAAGGAAGAAAGAGATTAAGGCGGGATTCAGTTCAAGGTAAAGATACCTAAAATACAGTCTGAAAGCAGGCTGGTATATTCCCAGGCAGTACACAGAAGACAGTGTTGTTTGAGTTAGGGGAGCAGAAGAGAGTTTCCATTCAGCCCAACAGAACATGTGACTGGTCACTGGGCTAATGCTGATCAGACTGCGATGAATATTTGTGGCAAAGAACCCAGAGATCCCCACTATTCAAAGCCCATTTTTAAACTTTTAAAAACTTATACTGAAAAATGATGATAATTTTATCATACTGTTACAATTAGCCCTTCTGTGCAAAAATTTCATGGCCTGATGATAAGAAAATGAAGTGCAGGGGCACAAAAATTATAATTAGAATTATGCATCATTGGAGAATACATTTAGTGAAACAATTTATGTACTTACAGAGAGTTAACAAGTTCTCCTCAGCACATATGGTATTTCATAACCTCAATAATGAAATGCAGCAGCATTCATAATAATTATTTTTAAAAAAGAAGTTTAGTCACTGTCCTGCCTGAGTGACTAGAGGCTACAGTCACGCTTACTTCAAACAGCTCGGATTTTTAAATCTTAGATTAATTTTTCAGGCCAGACACCATAATTAGAATCTCCTTAATGCCCTTCATTAGTATAAAAGTCACAACATCTTGTTATAGACTAACTTTCTAATGCAATTGCCCAAAACTATTATAAAAAGTCCTCTAGGAATTGGTTCTGTTTTATCTGTGGTAATGAGTCTTCTATATTGTCTACATTTTCACACAGCAGTTAGGAAGCTTTATTTTGTGACTTCTGTTTCCCTTGGGCTCTATTTCAATTTATAACAGCACATGGGAATGAAAAAGTTTTCAAGGTAACAGATTCTGCTAAACACAATAATATGAAAGTTTAGAGAAGATTCCACTGGTCAAAGAATACTTGCATTTAGCTTTTATTTTTTTTCTTATTGTAAACTAGGGTAGCAAAACTTAATTAGTTCCAAGTATAGAAAGACAGATAAAGACACTAAGATAAAGAACTGAAAATACAGTTAATGTTTCTTTCTACCTGTGCAAATTTATTAATAAAATGTACACTTCACAGATATACTTGTATCTATAATAATGCACACTGTGTTAAATACAAAGAATATTATTCTTTTGGCGACTAACACATAAGCAGTATTTGTTTACTCTTACACCACAGTTTCAGTCTCACTTCAATTATCTTGCAAATGAGCAGTTAAAAGAAGGAAGTTTGAGAGAATATTGTCTTCTAATGAATAAAATGCTGTAGATAAAGTAATCTGGAAAACATGCAGGCAGTGCATTTACAGCAACTATAACCGTGGTCAGTATGCATTTTTAGGCATAACTGAGCTGTAAGCCAAAAAATACCTAAAATAAGCACTCCAAACAATTATTCCAGGATTTTTCCTAAATAATAATAAAAAAATCAATAATCATCGCGCACCATTCTACATTGTTAAGCTAGGCCCATTTTGCTGTGGTGATTTTTTTCAGAGAAAGTATTTCAAAAATAGGACACCAGATAAAATTTCTCTAAACCCACTATCTTTAATTCCCACAATTCTGCTGTAAAAAGCTCTTCTAAGTGTCATGCATACCAAAGGTGCCCTACAGGACTGTTAATGGGAGCAGTTGCTTTCTGGTTTGAAAAAACACACTTTATCAAACTGGGATTATTATGGATTTGAGGATTGTCAGTGAACAGCACCTATATAAATGGAAGCAGAGCGCTAAGAGAACCCTGCACTTGAGGCTACTAAAGTATGATGTGAGCCTTTGAAACAAATAGGTAGAGGTTAAGTCTTTGAAATTTTTAAGATGTCTTCATAGCTAATTTCAGCTGAGTTTATTATATTGTCAAAACTAGGGACCCCCACCAACATAAAGCAAAGCAACTACCTTCATAACAATTTGTACATGAATAAAACATATTTTTGTGGGTATATTTTGCATGAAAGGACAGGGGTATTTTGTCCATTTAGAAAAAGTGAATTCACACAACTTTCAGAGAGCCAGAAATTCTTTATCCAAATAGTTCACATCATTACTTCCTAGTACTTCACAGTATCGCTTCTTTTTTTAAAATTAGGTAACAGCAGATATTTTAAAAATCCATGTATTTTCATTAACTACTTCACAAATGTGGGGACAATAATGAAATTGCAAAACAAAGACCTTGTAAAAAGAAAGGGAACATAAGCTCTGTATGAATGACAGCGCAACACAAAAATAATTCAGATCAGCTTTGCAGGGGATATGAACAGGGGAAACGGTAGCTGAAACCTTATGGGATCTTACATATGAGCACCCTTGTAAAGAATTAGAGTTCCACAGCAAAATCTTCTACATTGTCTTTTAGGTGAAATCAAAATGTTTTAAAGCAAAGACATATAACTCATGCTTCTACAAAGAGAAGAAAATAAAAACGTTATATTGAGATTCTAAGATGAAGAAATCATTCTTACTTATTACCTAAAACATCCCACAGGAGAGCATTGATTTTAATATATTTTTCAATTTATATATAGTTAGCATGATAATAGCAATTCCAACAACAAACACTTAAATTGGCAATTCAAAATACTGACTTGATTTCATTCTTGGTCAATGTAAATGTAGTACTTAGAAATACTGTGTTCTTTTGTTTAATAAATTGTAATGGAGAAGACTTGTAACAAATTCTGTATCCTCAAATACAAGTAAAAACAAGAAGCTGAAGGTGCCAAATATTTCTCCAAAGATATTTTTCGACTTTGGTCAGTCCTTAGAATTCAACTACAACTGTTACTTTTCTGATGATGAATCAAATTACTTGTAGCTTCTCTCAGCGCTCCTTTTCGAGACTGGCTTCATGGATACACTTCACCATGAGGAGCAGCATTCCACAACTGCCCCACCCAGTCTATGTTTTTCAGATAGTTCTGCTGCTCCTTATTTCCCTGTTCTACTCCTTCAACAGCCTGTGTGTGCCTGTCAGCATCTGGACTTGGATCACGTATTTTGCTGCAGGGTCCCAAACTGCTTCAGTGCCCTGGGAGCACCAGCCAACCCTGGCACGCCTCCACCATTCCCTCTTCACTTGCTGTTTATTCTTGAGAAGCCTCAGCTTGGTGGTCCACCCTTTGCAGGAGATGCAGCACAGGGAGCAAACACTTCACCAGTGCAGCACACAAATAGCTTCTCTGTTTTCTCCTGTGGGGATCTTGCACATTTCTCCAAAGGGCACTTTATTTCTAGTTTTTTCTAATTCCCAGTTACTTGTTTACTTCCAATTCTCTTCCAAATTTTTTACTTTTTAAATGAATTTTAGGAGAACAATTTCATTTATCCAAAGTGACACACATTGTTTTTATGTTTTTGTATCTGTGTACATTAGGAAACTACCATTTCTTTGTTTTAACTTTCATATCAAACCACTCCTGGTTTCCCCCACTCTGGCTGACTCCAAGTATAAAAAGATAACTGTTTAAGTGCCAATTAAAATATGACTGTAGAATCACGTAATTGTAAAATCAAATAAACTGTGGCCCAATTTAGCTTACTTCTTATTAAATTTAATTTTTATGGTTGGGTAAATTTCCATTTGCTTTTTCATATGTGGATGAAGGATTTTTTCAAACAAATATGATGGATGTGAAAGCATATTAAAATTATATAGACATTTTAGAAAAGTAGCGATGTTTTTGATGTTTGAAAGCCCTGGTAAAAATTATTAGACTGAAGCAAATAATAGAAACGAATTGCTTTAACTTACATTGTTTGTTTGCCCAGCTGCTAATTGATTCTTCATATCTATTAAAATAAGCAAATGCTTAAACTTTAAAATCACTCTTTGGATTGATCATGGTTTTATACATATATTAAACATTCAGTCTTTGAGTTGGGAATGATGAGTAGTAATTAGCTAAATTAACCATCCCCGCCCATATGGCTGACAGTGAGAACTCTTCTCATAGCAATAATTGAAAATACATCTGAAGTTTGTATTTGCATGTGCCAAAAACTGAAACTGGAAATAAAAGCTTTGGTTACTGTATGCCACCAATATGCCAACATTTTCCTGGAATGTGATGCAAAAAGAAAAAGTCTGACCATATCAATTCATATAGTGACCTGAATTATTCTTTCGCAATTTTTTCTTAAAATAAAAACAAAGAACCTCTTCAAACAAAGCCTCTTCACTAGGGTCTTGCTCTGACTTGACTGTGGATGGTAAGGAAAATGTACCCAACAAGATGAAATGGCTGATAAGTATGTTTTTTAAAGTTACTTCAAGCTCATTTTTAGAAATTTCAAAAGGCTGAAGAGGTAGGAATGAGATAGCATTACTTTGTATGCATTAAAATACATCATTCCCTACATCCCTCCAAAGTTTTCAGATGTGATTTTAGGAAGGTATGGTTTAACATTGTTTTCTCATGAAATGTCTGTGGATTTTTTAATGACAAGTTCAACAAATTTCTTTGGTGTTGAACAAGCTTAGGTAATATAAATGAAGAAAAAAATGTAATTAGATATGAACTATTAGGAAAACGTCTGTTGATTCACAGCTGTTCATATCTTTTCCTTAATTAGGTCTTAATTAAAACACAACTTTAATTAAAAGCATTGCTTCTATCAACATAGAAATTGCAGCTTTACAGAAATATGAACAACGGTGCTCAGTGTCATCACTTCAAATGCACGTGTGCTCTATAAAAGCTCTGAACATTGTCTGAGGAGAGACTGACAAGCGAGGCTGTGTCAGGGCACCGTTGTCTAATGCCACTGAACACGCAGTGACATGATACACAGAGTGGAGCGACACAATGGCTCATGTCAAAGAACCAGATGTAGCACTTTGCGTACGTCAAGGTACATTGAGCTTTTGGGAACGTCAGCATGCCTAGAAGCAGAATTAGATCATCACAGTATGAACTGAAAAGAGTGGACTGCAACAGCCAGAAAAAAAATCTAGTTTTGTGTCATGTAAATAACTATCATTTGCTTTTAAATATCATAATGATGCTGGTTATAAACAATGAAGAAACTTTTGTTACAATTCTTTTCTTATTTTATTGCATTACTGTATACTACCATAGTTTAAAAAGATACATAGGTGCTAAGCAGAATGTATATTCAAGACAAAATTAGACAGATTTAAAAAAAAGGATAGTTGAGATAATAAATATATCCGCTGAGATATTGAGGAATCATTAAAAATCATTTCACTGGGTAAAAAAAAGCCACAATAATGTACCACAAAGCCCACATTTCCATCATTATGGGACAGGTTTGGAACACTTACTTCTTTTAAGTAAAATACTGTCACTTTTTTTTTTTTTTTTTTTTTTTAAATGTCTACAGGCATGTGCTCTCTCTATACCTTCATCCTAATTACGAGAATTCACTAACAGGGAAAACACTAAAACTGTTCTTCTTATTTTATTGCAAAATATACCTTGGTTCACAAGGCTGGAAACTGTCTCACTGTTCACTGGGCTTAATTGCATCTTTATGCTAGTCTTTGTTCTAGAGAATGGCTCCTGCTTCTTCCAGTGTCTTTTAGAAAGACAATGGCCATATTTGCTAGTTCATTTGCCAAACTTTATCTGTGATAGGGTACAAGGCTGCAAGAATTTAAAGCTTGTGAAGGGGGTGATATAAATATGAACGGTGTCACTAGATGTCACTATTGCAAACAGGCTTGGGCTGCCGTTTATCCAAAAGTAGCAGGGCATGCAGCTTGGGGAAATTCTCTTTCAAAAGTGCTTGCTGGCAGGTGTCTTCTTCTGTAGTTGGAAAATAAAGTGCAAATTTTAATGGTAATGATGTTAAACACTAACTATTTATCAGTAAAGTGATGGACAGTTGATAAAAAGGTATTTACATTAATGGTTCGCTTTTTGCATATTGTGGGTGATACAAAAGGTAAAGATCAGACAACCCAAAATTAACAGCCATTCGTAGGCTGGATTATTGGTAAGGACTGTTAAAGACTGCCAGGTAACAGTGTGGTCAGGGAAGGAAAAAGGAAGGTGCATTTAGGAGATGCAATATTTTCAAAAGTTTTGAACGACATCTGAGTCTTTATGGTTTCAGTTTGAGTTGGAAGTTGCCTTTGTCCTGTGGGGAATAAGAGTTCATCAGTGCTCTCCTGAGAGGTCACAGCCATTCTTTTGGAGAGAAGATCGAACTCTCAGTTATGAAATTCAGGGCTATGTGTTATTTGTGGTTTAATACTTGAGGGTCAGGACTAAGAAGCACGCTTCTGAGATTTATATCTCGATTTTGCAATCAAGGCTTTTTGTGGACTTCAACAAGTCACTTATCTCCCTGTTTCAATTTCCTCATCCTCAGAGAAAGAATTAAGGAAAGGAGACATGACAGAATGTGAACAACGAAAGTCTGAAAATTAAAAGTCTCGTGTTTTTTTTTTTTTTTTTTTTTTTTTTAATTGGACCTTTTTTGTTTGTTTGTGAGGTTTTTGTTTGTTTTTGTTTTTTGGGGGAGATTTTTGTGTATTTTTTTTTTGTTTGTAGGTTTTTGTGGGGATTTTTGTTTGTTTTGTTTTGTTTTGTTTTGTTTTGTTTTGTTTTGTTTTGTTTTGTTTTTCCCTGGGACTGTTGGGGTTTTTTTGTTCTAATTTTTTCAGAAGGTCTTATTTTTAATGCAATCAACACTCAGAGTGAATAATGTGATGAATAATAATTTTAGGGTGTCACCTGTTAGAAATTTGTGATCTATACTATTGTTATGAAATGTTCACATCACTAAAGAACGAGAATGGTTCTGAAATTCATATTGCATAATTCAGGAGTCAACACAGCAGAGTGTTAGTAAACAATAGATTTTCTCCAAAGAGATCTTTAAAACTCAGTACTACAATCATTGCAACTAGGGAATATGACTGAATTTAGTTAAGAATAGAGCATCTTACAAAACTGTGTCATGAAGTGCTAGATATTTAACTTTCCTAAAGCAAATATATTCTTATTAGTTTGGATAGGGACCATACTATATACATTGTCATACTACATTTATTTTCATTATGTTTAGACTCAAATTTTACTTGAGAATTATAGTATTGGAAGAAATTCTGCAGAAAAGAAAATTAGGCATACCTATTAGCTAAGATAATAATAAATACAACTAAGCAACAAAGTGTCTTTTAAGACAAGAACGATCATAAAAAATCATAAAAGTATTAATAGTTTCTGATATGTATATAATTATAAAGATATTTCAAGCAGAAAATGAAAAATTAAACTTCCAGGCCAAAATACAATTCAGTGCAACTGAAAAGAGGCCAAAGGTTTAAGCATGTTTTTTATTTCTTCTTCTTTTCTAGAAGTAATTTAAAACATTTGAAATTGTTTCTACCAATTATGAAACAATCACACTATTTCATACCTAAAAACTCCAGAGTCAGTCTAGAGGAAGAACTAGAAACTATTTAATTAATGTACTCCAAATAGTCAGGTTTAATTGTGTCTCATTAAAGAACCTCCTGCACCCCTGGCTTCTGGAAAATCAGTGTTTCCACTTACATGTCCAGGGCTAGAGCTAAAATAAGAGGTAATTAGGGGAACATTAAACTATTGTTTACATCAAATTAAAGAAGTTTTATGATGCAGAAACTACAGGATAAAGTGATTCTGCACATAAAACAACAGAAAGAATGAAGTTAAGCAGAACACAACCACAGCATCAGCTTCCTATGAGATATACAGCAGAGCAGCATTAATTAGCTGATTCTATTAACAGACTTAGGCAAATGAGTTTGCCTTTCTTCATTTCAGTTGCTTCAAGTAGTAAACACATATTATGATTCCTTTGCCGTGACTGATGTGATGCCAACCTGGACTATATAGGGATAAAAATATTAACGAGAATGTCAAGTATTGGATTACCTTATGGAGCTCCTCAGATTTGGAGAATTTCTAATGGAAGCTGTTTGCTTTTAATTCCCATATTAAATCTTGGATAATTTGTGCAAATTTCAGAACAAGCACATATGAACATATGGTGTTTTAAATCACAGCAGAAGGTCCTGATAGGAGTAGGTGTTCCATAACTGAAGGGATGTGTTCTGTTAGTTTAAAATTGCTTTTATGGAATTTCTAATGAGAAGACATAAGAGATTGCAGTTATTTCCCACATGGAAGACACAGAATACTAGCCACCTCTGCCTCCTGCTTTATCATCAAAACTAGATCAGGAAAAACTGACATCTTCCTGCACAGCTGGAGCTGCAAATTAGGCAGCAAATCCTCACAATGACAATTTTTCCCCAACACTGTTCAACCAAGAGCTTTGTGACAACAGTTTGCTAGAAAACAAGGACTTCACATATATAGGCAGGAATAAATAAGAGCAATATATACATACGTACACACTCAAGAACTACAGAGGTAATAAAATAGTGAAAGACGTGACTGTCTTTTGAACTGCCATGTGAAACCCTGGCTGAATCACCCAGTAAGAAGAATCACTTGATTTTTCACTTGATTATTACCCTGGAACAATTAATCCCTTCCACCAGCTCTTGAAGTACAAACTGCGAAGCTGCAATGGGCACAGCTTGTTAGGGCTACATGAAGTAACATTTTACTTAGCTCATTCTGTCCATCAAAAATACCAAAAATGCCATATGTATATTCCCTACCCATTTCAATAAGTGCCTTGGCACTGACAGTTCCTTTTTTTTTTTTTTTTTGCTATATAAATTTAAATATCAATATAAATATACTAATATAAAATATTATCATTTAATAGAAATATTATAAATATAATAAGAATTAATAATTATATAAACATTATAATATTATAATATGTTTATTATAGATAATATAAAATATATTATGTAATATTAGAGAAATCTTTAAATCGGCATTTTGAAGCCTCTAAAATGCATGTATGGATATCTAGAGGCTCTCAAATTAATAAAAATCACAAGTAGAGCTGCAACATTCCAGGAAAAAAATCCATGAGATTCAATACAAGAAATGGTTGAGCTGTCTTTGACAGTGGATTTGTAGCCTTCAAATCAAAGTAATAATTTTGAGTAAATCATATGTGTTTAAAATTATCTGGTATAAATTGGATTCCTATGAAAGAGATGATATCTCCCTTTTGTCCTCAGCTCCCCTTAAATTTCATACACAGAATGTACAGTTCTCACCCTCTGATTCAAGAAGTTCCAGTGTCCATTTTTACTTCTCATGTATTACAAAGCTGGTCATTTTTTAGTGGTTAAAAGTTCTATTTCTTCTCTTGCAATGAAGTAATATCAAAGCAACTTAACAATAAACTGAGTAATGGCAAATTTTTTTCATCCATTTAGGCATCTTAGCTACAACCTTAGTCTTAAAGTAAGTGTCAAAACAGAACCAAAAAGAACATTAAATAAATACCAAGAATCTGAGACCTGAATGTTCACTGACTACTACAAAAGAGAAAATCAACAAGCAATCATGAGATAACAGTAATTATTTTAATTCTGCATACTAGGAGAAACATCCAATTTAAATCTCACAACTAAGAACGACATGCAACTGCATTTAGCTACAAACACTATCAAACTTGGCTTCTGTTTATTTGTACTTCTGGTACACCGAAGCAGGAAAAATGAGTGCTTTTAGGTATTATAGCTGCAAGATTAACTTCTCTGTTTTTAAAAACCATAACTTCCTTATTCAGCAGAAATACACTACAAGATCTTTTCCCCAAAATTATTAGCAAGGTAAAGGCCCGGCATACACATGTACTTGTGAAAAAAAGGTATTTCATGTGAGGTAAGGAGGAGGTCTTCCACCCTGGAAGTCCCATGCATGGATGTATTCACTTCTGTTTTATTCACTGCACACGTATTCACTTCCAGTCTTGCACATTGATTCCCAGGAATACATCTTATATTTTAAATAAATGGCCAGCTGAAGAGCACTATGCAATTATTATATTGAAAAATACATTTCTGTAATATAAGAAACATGTCTTATCATACCCATATTCTATTGAGTCACTAACATTTCTTTAACTCCCAGTGCTAAACTTTAAGCAATCACCCACCTAAGTACACAGAGCATGTAACCTTGAAACACTGCAGAGGTAAATAAAAACCCAGCACTGTAGTCCCTTGGGTGACATGTTTAACTTCATAGCATGCTTGTATCAAACATGGAGATTACAAAGCTTTACCCACATGCCTCTGCAATTGCCTTTTCCTTTTTTAAGTAGTTAAACTGACTCAACAGAGAAACCAACCGCCAGTTAAAACTAGGATCTACTCTGCAATTTACCACATTCAATAATCATCCCAACTTTGTCTTTTCATTCCAATATTTTATATATGATGCACAGTGATACTTAATCTTGAATGTATTTAGGCATATATGATTGGATTTAAATTGATAAAATGAAAATATTTTGCATCGGTATAGAATTTCTGGCTTAATTTGCCTCACAAAAGCAAGGGCTCCCTAAATTTTTATTTTCAAAGTCTACTCAAATTAAAAATATTTATATGAACAAAATACAATTGTCACTTTTGAGTAGGAGACACTAGTTCCCGTCTATATAGAATATATTCCATCTCTTAGTTGTGCTCACATATTGATCTTATAACATTTTAGTTGTCAGAGTTTGAAACCAAAATATAGTTATTATGATGGTGGAGGAGAGGCTGGATATGAGCTGGTAATCTCCATTTGTAGCCCCAAATCCCAACTGTATCCTGGGCTGCATCCAAAGCAGTGTGGGCAGCAAGGCAAGGCAGGGGATTCTCCACTCTGCTGAGATCCCAGCTGCAGTGCTGCACCCAGCTCTGGGATCCCCAGGACAGGAAGGACATGGAGCTGTTGGAGTGAGCCCAGAGGAGACCACCAAGTTGATCTGAGAGATGAAGCACCTCTCCTATGAGGAAAGGCTGAGAAAGTTGGGATTGTGCAGTCTGGAAAAGCTTTGGGAGACCTAACTGCAGTCTTCCAGTACTTGAAGGGAGTCTACAAGAAAGACAGAGAGGGGACTTTTTCCAAGAGCATGTAGATAAGACAAGGGGAAGTGAATTCAGATAAAAAAAGGAATAGTTTTAGATTAGGTATTAGGAGGAAGTTCTTCACTGTGAGAGTGGTGCTTGAACAGGTGGCCCAGAGAAGCTGTGGATGCCCCAGGAAGTGTTCAAAGTCAGGTTGGATGGGGCTCTGAGCAACCTGGTCTAGTGAAAGGTGTTTCTGCCCATGGCAGGAGGTTGGCACTAGGTGATCTTTAAGGTCCCTTCCAACACAAACCATTCTAAGGTTCTGTGATTATTAAACAAGCATTTTTGATCTCTCACCTACAAATGCATTCCCTAACTTATATGGGGCTTATATGGATGCTAAAGAAAGCTGAACTAAGCTAAATTCCTTTAAGGTAGATTATTTCTGAGCAGCATCACTTAAAAGCTTGGAACTTTATTTACAAGCATTGATAGTACCTGAAATTATTGTAGTTTTTAAAACAGCAGTAGAGGAAAGATGTAAAAATGGTGTTTCTTATTTCTTTTTTACAGTTGAGTAGCAAGGAGTTCTGTCTGGCATTCAGTAAAGTACATTTATGATACATAAAAAAAAAAAAAAAAAAAAAAAAAAAAGCTGAAACAATAAAAATAAGCCAAGATGTCTAAATGAACTCTACTCAGGTAATTCATATTTCTAGCAGCAGCAGCTGGAAGAAACAGAAGAAGCAGTGCTAAACACTGCTTTCTTCAGATGCATTTCTATACAGTGAGGACACTCCTGAGAAAGCTTTAGAAAACTTCACCATGAAAACGGAAATTTCATTTTATGAAAGTGGACTCCTCAGCACATAACAAGCATTGATTATCTGAGCACTAATTGGAAATTTTACATTCACATTCCTGTGGGAGTGAGAGGAATTGGTTATCAGAAGACAGGAAAGATATTTTACCAAACCCAGTGTGTAGAAAACAATTGTATCAGAACCCTTCTGGCTTTGGGGCCCTTTTCTGAATTGAAAACTACAGCAAGATTGACACTTTCATCATTATTTGATATAAAACTTATAAATGGAAACCCTCTGACTTGTTCACTTGACAGTGGATTCCATGGCAATCATTCAAAATATAGCAAAATCCCTTGCACTGCTTGGTATTTCATGTGTTTGACAGAACACAGCTCTTGAGGAATTTGGTCCTGAGTCTCCTATTTTAAAGGATTTTCAGAAGTTAACCATAAACATGACCTAGCAGATTAAAACCAATTCTAAATGCATACATAATAAGCAGTGTTGCAATGCTGAATATGCATTATCGAAATGGTAAGGTGTCAGGGAAATCCTTTAAGAAGGTAAAAGCATTTGTTTGCTTCCCAAGGCCAAAATGCAAGCCACCACTCTGGCAAAATCACAACATGGTTCAACTGAAGTGACCAAAACTACTTGTACATTTGTCAAAGGTAAGTTTAAAAAATACAAAAAATAAATTTTAAAACAAAGAAATGTTTTTAATTTAATATTAAAAATCTGATATTATTTCCATCTCGAAAAATTCAAAGCACATATGTTGGACTTGGGCAGCTCATATGAAGAAATATTTTGAAATTTTTTTTTTAAGTAGTCTCCTCCATTATTCATTCGTTTATGTGGGAAAGGTCAAGAGCAGTAACATTTAGAAATCCACATCTACACAATAGTTTTGTTAAAATATTTAACATGAATAAGTACATAATTATGTATGGGAAAGACTGATTAGCAACCTGCAACTGGTCATGTCAAAGTACTGTGCAATGTCTTGAAAGAAATCATTAAGCTGTAAATGGACAACTTAATTCCTTTTTTTTTTTTTAAATCTAAATATATACATTTCAACAGACATTCATGGTCCTTAATTCCTACTCTGCTCTGTAAGGTAAATGAGAACCACATACACATATACACACACATAGAGAGAGATATACACACGAGAGACCATAATAAGTGTTTTCTAGCTCATCAATTATCTTGGATAATAAGCTTTATTCCTTTTGTATTCATCTCATTCATATGCTAAACATATTAATTTACTGAGAATTTCTAGTCTTGGCCTGTTAAGTTTCTAAAAACTGTCTGAAAATTGTGTTGGCATAGAGGCAGCCAAATTAAAAGGAATTCTTAGTGAAGTAGGAACATTAGCAAAAACTGCACCTGATTTCAGATCTTTGTAGTTTATATGAATCACATCATACTTGACCTCTGATCTGTAGATCTTCAGAGAATGTAGTACACCACTGACCCAAAAAAAAGACAATTTCAAGTTTTCCTGAAAAGCCCTGACAGTAAAAGGAAAAAAAAATCAAAAACAGAGCTGCGTTTATATATATGTGAAATAGTTAATTTCAGTTTCTCTCAGGCATCTTTTCTTTTTGACAATCCCTAGCACTCTAATTGCATGGCATTTTGCAAAGACAAACAAATTACCTGCTCTAGACTAGTTGAGTAAAACAAAAACAATTATGTATCTATAATTCATGATTTCTTTTTCCAAATTTTTTACCCTATTACATGTAAACTATCACAAACAAGGTAGGTTCTAGGTCTGCCTGTGCTGGCATGTCAGATTACAGCCTCTGTGAGAGCCTCAAGTCTAGTAGGAGCTTGAATGAAAATTGGACTTTTATACCAGAATTGCCGAACTACCTGTAACATGGGAGCTCACATCCTACAACAGTCTTTTGTCCTAAAGTAAATATATTTGCTGTCAACTGAAAGTGATTTTTTTGGTCTTGATGGCCAGATCAAGCATGATCTAATGGAGGAAGAAGAAATCCGACAGTTAATCCCAGGTAATGCTCCGTGTACACACTAAAGTAAGAAGTGCTGATGTAGAGTTTAATACTCAGCTAAGCTGTCATCCCACTAGTGTATCTAGTTCCATTCTTAAAACCAACGTAGGGCTCTTTAAGCTTATTTATGCTGTCTTCTATGCCTATAAACCACTGTTTTAAACCCTTTTAATGATCTATAATGCACTTATTCAAGACTTTAAAACACTTGAGACTGAGGCATCTGCAATTGTCTACAAGATAATGAGGTATGAGTTGGGTCAGACAGAGACAGTGTAAATCCATTACAGCAGAAAGTATGAAGTGAAGTGCAAAAAGTGAATTTAAAGACAGAGTGCTTGACCCACAGGAAGGAGGCTGCCATTGCTACATTGTGGAGTGGAATTATCAAAGGCACAGTGGAAAAATGGTTGGGGGTTAAGAGAACAAACAGGGCACAGAAAAAAGAAGATTGGGCAGAGCAAAAGTGCTTTAACAGAAATTAGATGCACTGAGGAACAGCATCTGACTTTAAAGATGAGAAAGAAGGTTGCCATTTCACATATAAGAACAAAGGTGAAGTCAGTGAAGAGTTTCCAGGGCAGGCAATGACATACTAGAAAGAGGAGTGGAAGATTTTATAAGAGGGGAAGGATTGAGGGGGAGTAGGTTAGATATAGCATCTGTGGAAATCCTAGGCCAGGACTGCAGTCCTTTCAAACAGTTTTTGAATCCAAAGGTGTTCATCCAAGGGACAGAATTTCAGAATTTAAATAGAAGGATGCAGTGCTGAATTTTAGACATAGGACTATGTACCCATTTTACAACCACATATGTTCAGGCAGTGCAGGAAAGAAGTCTTAGCCTACCAGCAGAAAGAAGAAATTGTAAACTGCCAAGAAACGGAGGACATACTGTGAGTTACATGGAGGTGCAAGATAAAGGTGCCACTAACACAGATATTTATTTATTTTCAGATAAAAAGGTCCTTAACAGTACCATAAACCAAAATCAGCGGTCATGTCAGAACATCCTTTTCAAGACAAAGAATCTTAGTATTCCCTTAGAAAAATTTAAACATTCAACACACATTAAGAGGTCTTTGGACGCCTGTGCTCAAGAATGAAGACTTTCCACTGTACACCAACATGAACCAGTTATCATTTGCAAGAAGACTTACCTTGCATGATTATTCATACAATTAAAATGTGGAGTGCTCCCAATCACTCCCAGTGAACTTGGCATGTCCATTGCTAAACAGAATTTGTTACCATTAGTACAACTATTCTTTGTGCAGAATGAGGATAGCACCGCTGTAGAAATTGTGATGTTAATACCAAGTAATCTTATTGTCAGATAATACAAAAGTGATATTTATATAACACTTCACAATGTAGTTTGAAGTGGAAGTTATGCAAGCACGGTTTCATGTTTGGGGATGCCTTATGCACTCACTTATAGTCTTTTTTGAATGCCACTGTTGGGCTGCAAAGTGTATGTTTAGTGCATTTCGTTGTGTTCCTGCAGGGTTGTTTGGAGCATTGAAAGGATTCTAGTACTTGGCAAACTTTGAAGAATGAGGACTCTTGACAATGAGTCAAGAGTGAAAGACACATAGCCTGTCTCCTGAAACAACCATTAAATAAATTAAAACATTATCACTGTCCCTGCCCTCCAATAGATGCATGTGGAATTGTTACAAGCTTTGTCCAATGGAGCTAAACAGGCTCATATACTCATATATGTTACTGATAAAAGGAAAGGTATGCATTTCTAAAGGATTAACATCTCCATAAGCTGGATACTAATCTTGTCACATGAAAGAAAATCTCTTTTACAATTAGTTACATTCCTATAGTTGTAAACAGAAAAATGTTCTGCTAATCATCCTCTCAGGGGCCCCATTGGAAAATATTCCTCTACACATTTGGCTTTTTTTTTTCACAGCTCACATTTATAACTCCACATCACATCTCCAATTCTTAATACAGTCATTTATATGCAGTGAAAATCTGGAAGTGGCTGATAGCCACTAAACAGAATCTCATTTGGGACTAACAGCTTTGGGTGATGGCATCTAAGGCAGTGGGCCAAAGGAAAAAAAAAGGATGGGGGACAAGGGGGGGGAATGTGTTGAACACGACCATTCATCTCATATAAAAGGCAATCGATTGCCATGCAACTCAATAGAACTGCTGATTTGGAATTCATTCAGATACTGAGCTCTGAACAGAATACTTGAATGAGTAAACAATTTGCTTTTGTTAAAGACACGAGTTTTCTCATCATCTGACATTAAAAAACAATACACAGTAAATATTCTGAGTTCAGGTTAATTACAAAAGAAACATACTCAGTTTTAGAAAATACTCTAAAAAACATATAATTTAATATTGAACTGGAAAGTGTGCTCAGTGTTAGACATCTTTGAAAGTTTATGAATAACTCCTTTTACAGATAGTTGACTCTAACATTTAAGGGCAGATATAGACACCTGTAAAATAACAAAAAACAATAGCAACAGGTGGAAAAAATGATTTTTTTAAAAATGATGCATATTTAATAGCTATATGGGTCTTGATTTACAGTCCAGCAAGCAATAGTAGTAAAGGAAAATAGATTTGTTTTCTTTAGAATAACCCAATTAAAGTGCATGCTGTGCTCTAACTAAAACTTGACTGAACAGGCAAGGGAGGTTTAAATTGCTTTTTCAAGATAACCAGAGAGAAACAACCTGAAGACCATTTTGACAAATATCATACAGAAACACCATACAGACAATATCATGCAGAAAACAATAAAATATATTTGGATCTGTTAAAGGAATGGAAGAAAACCAGTTTCTGGGACAGAAACAAGTCACTTTGTTTTTTCAAGACATTGTTTACTTAAACTCACTTTCCTATTTATGAAGAGAATTTGTTCAAGGAAGAATCCGAGTATATGATTTACCCAAACAATCATAACCTTTTACCTGATTAACTCATATGTTTTTACATCTTGTGTTTAATGCTAGCACTTCACTCAATGCTACTTGGCTGCAAACATAAACATAATCATTTCTACTTCTGAGCACTGGAAAACTGTCACCTTTTGAGAGCATGAGTATGTGGACAGGGGCTGAAATTTTGATTCTTAGGTAGTCTCAGAAAGAACCAAACATGTCCTTCTCATTTTGTGCTAAACCAATGGAAACAAAGACCAGAACTGAACCTCTTGTCTAAAGATAAAGAGAAGTCAAGATGTTAAGAATGTTATGCTGAAGGAGCTTGATTCACAGGATTAAAAAAACGGCTAGAAAAATTACACTCTATGTAATTGCTTGCTAATATTCATATCAAATCTTGGGGTTTGAGTTAATTTTTTTTTTAAACATTACCTCCATGATTTTCTAATATGCAGACTTTGTTTCTGAACGGTGAATTTTGGAACTAAAATTGCAAAAAGCTTTGGAGATGCATAGAGCTCTGGTTCTGGATTATTTTCAATAACGGGCAAAAAACCACCAACATTCAAAATTATTCTATAGAAGTGTTTCATCAATAAATATATGTTTAATATAAAAAGAAATAGGTCAAAAGGCCTTGTTGAACTGTGGTTGCTGAAAGGCAATAATACCTTACTCTTAATTGCTATCTTAATTTTGCTCAGCCTCAGTAGAGATTAAAATGTCCAAAGATTTCTTTACTGGGAATTACAGACCAATTTTCTCACCACAGGTCTCCACATAAATCAGGATTTCTGTGGATTACTCTTGGCCTTCCTAAAGGTTTCTTTTGGCTTTCTCTGGCTTCATGCAATTGTGCAGTGTCACACGTATTGTTACAAGCACTTTGTATCCAAGAGGGAGCCACAATGGTAGAGCAAGCACTCCATGCCAGTTCAGCTATCCATTACCCTACAGAAAACTGCAACATAGAGAGGAAGGTCTAATTTTTCTCCAAAATATTGGATAATATTTTTTCTAACATTTACGAATTTCTTTCTATGACCTCTGTCAGACATACATTAATTAATACCATGTTTAGATGTGGATGTCTCTTATCTCCTATTGTTCTTAGAATTCCAGTTGTAATTTCAAATCAACCACATGCTGAATCAATTAATTGTTCTTACTTAAGGTAATAAGTGAGGGGAAAAATATGATTGCTCATAAAAGAATAAAATTGTCTTTTGGCACAAAACACAGTCTTTCAAAATGTGTATCTATATTTCTGATTTACATAATCAAATAATGACAGCACAATATGTGATGGTTTGATGGAATGAAAAAAAGAAAATTTATCTTACTGATAAGAAAAAATCTAAATTATAATGAAACATTTTAATTAATTCAAAATTTGAAGAGTTGTTTCAGTCTTTAGTTGTGACAGATGCTTACCAAAACATATATAATCTTTGACTGGTGTGGTTTGTGCAATATTCCAAGAAAATTCTGAAGCAGAATCAAATGCAGGCATTTGAAAGGTTTTGAATGTATCGTACATGAAGAGTAAGTCTTAGCCAAGTCTTCAATACATGAAAAATCAGTGAACTATAACATCTAGATAACTTCGTTTATTATTGTCCTGAGATGGGCTGGATTTGATCTACCCATGTAATTTACTTGTGCTGTAAACCCATGCAACCTGTATGTTTTTGACTGTGGTCTTGTTATCTAGAAATTAATATGTAGGACTAGTCCAACTGTTGTGCTTAACACCTCAAAAATCTGAGCTACCAGCTGTTAAAAATAATTCTCATTGAATATTTCTAACTACATTGACCTGAAGAAATCCTATGATTTATATGTTTATCTTTTATTTGCAGCTTATTTTTGTTTTGCATAGCTGTGTAACCTGATAAACACATGTTTTTACATCTTATGTTAAATGCTAGAAACCTTACTCAATGCCATTTGGCTGAAAACATAATCTTTCCACTTCTTAGGTAGTCTCAGAAAGAACTAAACACCCCCTCCTCATTTGGTGTTAAAAAGGCTATAAAACCAAAAACTGGACAATTCCACTTACAAAGCAAAATATTCCTATATCTAGCATCAACTGAAATAATTCTAAGTTCCTAAACTAAATTTGCAGCTGTAGGACGCTCTCACTAATTTTTCTAAGATTTCAGCTGAGGAACCCTTGAGAGTAAAGGATTAAGAGTATGTGTATTTTTACATACTGGGGAGAAAGGCTGAGAAATTCCTTTCAGCAGAGCACTGAGGTGGTTTGTGTAAGCTCTCGCCTATACTAAGTTTCCCATTTTTCTAAAGGGCATCTAATTATTAGTCATCCTTGAAATACTCTCCCTGGTATTGACCTGCCAAACTGTTAGCTTCTTGGAGGGAGGGGGAGGGAAAGGGGCAGTATTTTCTGAAAGTCTGTTTACATAATCTTAGAAAAGCAAAGAAGCAGAGAAAGGATTTGCCTGCTCTCCAGCTGACCTTGAAGTCTGTAGGGCAAACCACAAAAGTTATGTAACAATTAAAACAGACAAGAGGAAAGGAGGCAAATCCTCTAGAATCCCCAAATATAGAAATGCTATACATGATTAAGGCACCATTGTTTTCAATCTGCCTTGTGCATTTCGTGACACCAATCTTGGTTTAATGACTATGGTTAAAAA